>NC_056728.1:1114668834-1114731334 GCF_019279795.1 Protopterus annectens
CACAAAGGGGGTGCATCCACGGACCCTGGGAACTATAGACCCATTAGCCTGACCAGCCTTATCCGCAAACCATGGAACAAATCGTCATGGACCTTATTAACAAAGATATAGGAAATCTCCAGATGCTCGACCCCACCCAATTTGGCTTTGTCAAGGGGAGATCATGCCTTTTAAACTTGCTGGACTTCTTTGAGGCAGTAACCAAAGCCCTAGACGAGGGCAAATCTGTGCATATGCCCTACCTAGACTTATCCAAGGCCTTTGACGCAATCCCCCACTCAGTCATCATTGATAAACTCACCCAACTAGGTATCAACCCATATATTGTCAGGTGGGTTGCAGACTGGGTTACTGATAGAACTCATACAGTCAAAATGGGGGACTCCACCTCCTCCTGCAGACTTGTAACCAGTGGTGTTCCACAGAGATTGGTTCTGGGACCCCTGCTATTCAGAATTTACTTCTCCAAAGCACAGGCTAAAACTAAAGGTTTGATGACTGCTGTTGACTGCAAACTGGGAGTGATCATTGAAACCCCTAGCAATGTCATCATCCTGCAATATGGTCTTATGCAGACTAATGACTGGTGCCAAAGTCATGGTCTTAAACTTAACACAAAAAAATCCATTATCATCTCCTTCAGCAAGGGTGATGTTCCTGCAAACTACCACAGTAGTAGCAATACCCTAAGCATACAGTCAGTGGTGAGAAATCTGGGCACACAGGTGGATAGGAACCTTAACTTCAATCACCATGTCTCCACAGTGGGAAGAAGGGCATTTTATATTGCCCATCTCATAAGTAAGGGCATTGCCTCCAGAAAAAAAGGTTATAACCCCCTTTTTATCTTCCCTCATCAGGCCAATAATAGAGTGCAATGCTCCCTTTGGGTATGTTCCTTTCCCAACACCTGCGGCAATTGGAGAGACCACAGAGGTTCCTCACAAAGAAAATGCTACAAGATCTGTCTTATGCAGACAGACTGAAATCATTGTCAGTTTAGTCTGTGTCGTACAGACTGTTTAGAGGCAACCTATGCCTTGCATATAGAGCAATCTCTGACCCAGCTTTAATTATAATGCACTTTCGGAAGTTAAATGGCACATGGGTCACTCTCTCAAAGGACCTCTACCTGGTATGTGACATCAACAGAACTTGCTGGAGAGACAGACTTGTCTGAAAGAGGTTAGCCCACCTTTGGAATAAGCTTCCTCTTTATGTTAAACAAAGCCCTTCGTTGGCCCTATTTAAGCACAGTTTGTATGATTGGATGGGTAACCAGAAATTCACCCCCAGGGGTTCCACCTGTGTCCCTCTTGGAGATGGGCAGTAGGTGCTGATTATCGTGTCTGCCTGAACCAGACACTCTTGGTAACACAAGTTGAACTTGGTTAAGCTTGTAAGGGTTCTGTGGTCGTTAGCCTAGTAACGTCTTATGATCCTGTGATACATATTGCACACACAAAATAAAACACTGATGTCGTTTTAACAAAATTCAGCTCAACATGACACATGTAAGTAAAAAGTGGAAACATAGACCACTTTGCACATTCAGTACAATACAAATATGTAACTTTACACAGTTAGAAAATCCACACACATGAACCCCAAACATCACTGTTTTATCTAGAAAAAATGTGTTTGTGTTAGAACAACAAAAAAAAGAAAGAGTAAAAAGCAAAAGAAAACAAAGACTAAAACTATCCAAAAAGCAGAGTTGCCTGCTAAATTGACCTGATTGTAATGATAGAAACTAACTGGAAAAAAAGTTAAGTTATGAAACTAACGCATCCTAACATAACCATTACTAAACTACTGAAAATGCATTAAATAGGTTTTTCGTGGAGATGAGGTATTCTTCATTAGAGTTAGTAACTGGCCTGGCAGCTGATTGGATTTCCCAAAGCAGGGAATCCTGCTGATTGTAGAATTACAAGGTGTGTAACATGGTTGCGATTGTTATGAGAGTATATTAAAATTATGTTTAGTGCCTGTGATAGGTTACATGCTTTTAAGAAGATGAATGTGAATGATAATTTTATGGGTGGCTTCATTATTTATTTATTTTTTTTGGTGAGGAAGGAACTTGCTTGAAGTATGGTTCACTACTGGCTGATTTGTCTTTCACCCCGATACAGCCAGACTGATCCAGAAGCCAATACAGATACATCTTCAAGAGTATATAATGACTTGATAATGATTATTTGATTGGAATTCAGTATCCATTGCAAGTTGTGCCTGTATATGGAAAAGGTTAAATTACAGTTAAGGTTCAGTATGAACAATTTTCAGATGTCCTTAGAGATGTAACTTGTTTGTTTTCAGGTAAAGTAGGGGCTTAATGGCTGTAGTTGTACTACTGAATGATAATGACAGGGGTCAAGATTTAACTATTTATGTTGATGAAAAATTATTTAGGACAGTAAGGAGGAACTTATGCATGAAATGTAGATATGGTTTTGATTATACAAATTTGTTAAAAACAAGCCTTGTCTCTGATATTCACAAGAAGATGGCTTAAGTAAGATTTGTGAGGTGCTATGTTTCATGAGAATTAGAGAACTATCAGGATATCCTCACTAAACACTGATTAATTGTTCTTAGTCTTGACTATGCAAATCTTTAAATGCAAGTTTAATCCTTGGTTTTATTGAAAAGGCAGTAGTCAGATGTAGTGGATAATGATTTTTATAGTAGAAGCTTTTACATTGAGGGGTCAGATGGAAATACAGGATGGTAACTGGGCAATGGAATGTAGTGTAGAAAAAAAAATTGTCTGCAGGTTGAAGATGGTTGCACACTTATCAGCAGCTAAATTTTAGCTCAGCCAGTGTAGAAAAAGAAAAGGAGAAATAAGAGCCAAGGATATTGTCAGTTCGAATTAAATTCAGTTACTAGCTAGCAGGTATACTACCTGGATGCCAGCAAGGAAGAAATTTCATAACCTGAAAGAAAATCAACCAGAAAATGTAAAAAAAGAAAACAATGGTTAGATGAATTATGCAGCTGTTCAGCAAAAAGCAGTTCAAGCTTCAGCTTTGGTGAAAGAGATGGCTTCCAGCAATTTAGAGGAAAAACAAATCAGATGTAATTGGGGTGACTAAAATAAATGAAACATTGAAGGAGTGTAGCAACTCAAATAACAAAAGTCTAGAAAAAATAAAAGAAGCTTTAACTAACTATTCAGATGAACTGATAAAACTGCAAACATAAGAGGCCCAAATGAACAAAAACGCTGGGTGAGTATGAGACTTCTCAAGAAGAGCTGTTTCAAAAAATGGTAGAGTTAGAAGACAAGAGAAAACCTGAAATTTTCCTGTATACTGGAGATACTGGAATAAACAGACTGCATTCATTTTATGAAAGCACAAATAAGCAACTGGACTGGTATTCCAAAGCAAGATTTTTTAATTGAAAGGCCACACTGAGTATATGCTCCAACCCTGGCCATGAAAAAGCAACCAAGACCTGTGTTAGTAAAGATGCAGTCATACCAGCAGAAAGATATGATCATGACAAAACTGTGGCAGAAGGGAAAAGTATAAATGGAAATAAGTGTGTCTGTGGAAAATGAGTATTCACTGTACACCAGGCAGAAGAGAAGCAAAATTATCCCAGCAATCGGGGACTGTTGAAATGCAGATGTGAGATTCAAGCAGCTGTTTCCAGTTGTCTTCAGAATATTTTTTTCTGGAAGATCAAGTACATTTTTGGATCCAGAACAAGCTAAGGAAGAAATAAAGTATATCTAACAAAAAGTGATAAGCAAACAGACGAGGAGCTCTGCTTCTCATTCTTCTGACAGTAAAGTTCATAAAGACCTTGCCAGTGAAACCTTTTTCTGATGCTGCAAAGGAAAGTGCTTGAGAAACAGAAAAAAGCACAGGAGCTTGCTAGAAGAATCAGCAGTACGTGGGACTTAAACCAGAATTTAGTGTTTGGAGGTGGAGACGTAGATGAACAGGAATAACACCAGCAACACTGAAACTAGTACATAAATTGGAGACTGAAAGACAGCTTTGCAAGAAAAAGTGGCCGAAAAGACCAGACTTATGCTGACTTTGTCAAACTTGTTAGGGGACTGTAAAGCAGACGACCAACTTTGTCATTAACGTTTAGAAGGATACTAAAAGTGAAAACATAGCTGTAAGTAAATTTTTGTTTTTAATAGTATTTGTATAAAACATTTCATGATATAAACTGCATGTTTTATATAGTAAAGCAGTTTTGTATGTGAGGGTCTTTTTAGTGACGTATGTGTTCAAAGTATTAAAATCAGTACTTTTTAGTTTTAATAAATGTAGGCTTTAAAGTATAACAAGAGAAGAAAGGCTAGACAAAAGCAAGTTTAATATTAATATTCTGTGATCTTGAGCTGCTGGGGTAGGGATGGGGTGTAAAAGTGCTCTGATTTTATTATATGTAGAATTATGATATTTATTATATGTAGAATTAAGATATTTATATGTACATCAATGCCCTTGGCTTAACTTATAAATAACTATTTTTGTTAGCAAGTAGGCCTGAAAAGGCAAAATTATGAAAGCCATGAAAAATGCCAATTTTCTTATATCTACAAAGATATCAATATTGCTTTTCCATTAGCAAATATTCAGTAAGAGCCAAGCAGTCTGCAGCAGAAGGCAGTTGTACATTCTGTTCTGAATTAAATTTACAAAGATTCATTGCTGACTATTTTTACACAGAGGTGAAGCTGCCTACTGGTACAAGCAATTAATCTTGAGAGTTGTGGACATTCTTTGCTGTGGGAAATGCAACATTTAAAGGTACAGTGACAAACAGCTCAGTAAAAAAATGAAATTACAGGAAGTGAATACGATAGAGCAGCCTTTCTATCAGGCTTAACACCTTAATGCATTTAACAGAACTGTGTACAAATCTGTTTTATTTAAAGAAAGTCAGTGCACTCAGTTTTATTTAAAGATAGCCAGTGCAGTTTTTCTTAGGGCTTCCGGAAAACATATGTGAGGGGAATAGAGATAAGAAAAGAACAGAACATCAATCAGTATAAGTGGGAACACAGGCTGGAGAATGTGCTTATGTGTGGGTAACTTTAATTGTAAGCCGAGTAATGCCTGTGGGTGCAGCTGTTGATTTGCAGCAATTGCTCCTATCTGGAGGTTAAACTTAGCTTTGTGTGTTTGCTGTAAGTTAATGAGGGATAGGGTTGTTCTGAAAATGTATTGGTTTGAGAGTTTTCATTAAACAAAACCTCTTGAAAAAACATGACATAGATTCAAATGTAGGTGAGTGAAAACAAATGTATAAAAGATCAGTCTGCCAAACATTAGTGCATGCACGTAACACAGAATGTAGAAATGCACATTCAGAAAAAAAATGTCATAAAATTAATAAAAAAAAAAAATATATATATATATATATATATATATTCATATAAAAGAAATTAAAAGACATGCATCTGGAGCATTTCTCCCTGGGTCGCCGTTGAAAATTGGCTTTGTTCCAAGTCGGATTTTCCCAGTAAACAAATGATAATAAATATAAAAATAGGTGGAGCCAGTAGCTTTTTATCATAATGACTATGCTATCCATATTATCTTGGAGTGTAAATGGCCTTACAGGTATAGACAAAAAAGAAAGAGTATTGAATTATGTTAAGAAATGCAGAGTGCAAATAGCATTGCTGAAGGAGGTAGATTTGGAAAGAAATGTGCATGTGAATTTTGCAAAGATTTCAGGATGAACATTCAGCAGTATGTTAGGAATAAAGGTAATTATACAAATTGCTAGATGGACTCCATTAGTGATAGAAGAGGAGAAAAATGACAGTCATGGCAGATTACCGGGGCTATTGGCAACGGAAGAGAATTATAATGGCATGTATAAAACTGCTATTATGGAGCTTAAGAAAATTTGAGGGAGAAGTACTCAACTTTCAGCAGGGAATGTTACTTAAAGGTGGAGACTGGAACTTAATTTCTAATAGTGAGGATGCATCAGGGGGACCTGGAAGAGAAAATATAACAAAAGAGGCTAGGTTTCTGATTAAATGTATGAAAATATTGGGATGAAAGATGTGAATTCAGTAGTAGAAACTCAGACGGAATTTACGTAGTATTCCCCACCCCCAACCCATGCCTAACCATGAGCAAGTCACTTAACCAGACACCGCTCTTGGGCTGAGTCTGAAAAAGGTCCATGGAGATCAGTGCTATACCGTAGAAAACAAATGATAAACAATAACTAGGTTAGACTAGATAGAAGTTGTATTTCACAGGAATGTATGCATTTAATTGAAAGCTTTGACACATCCAATAACTGTTTTAGATGTGGCACCAATAAAAACGAAGATAAAAATGCAGGTAATAAATTAAAAAAAGAGGATTTTAAGCAATAGGATGGGAAATTATTCAAGAAATGTTAAGGAAGCCGGAAATGTCTTCAGAGGTTATAGCTGGTGAGCAGGATAAAATGAAAATGGAGTTTAAAAATAGGGTAGAAATAAAAGAGAAAGTGATATGGTTGAGAAGTAATTGAAATTACTTAGAGGGGCTGGCAAAGGGTAAAATATTGCAAAATAAGAGGAATTTCATAAAACAAGAAAAGGTGCAAATACGCAATGTTAAAAAAGAAAATAAAGGAGCAGCTGGATAATATGCGTGAGTCTACAAAGGTTGCTATTTTTTGGTAATAACTGCAGAGGACAAAAACGTTTAGCACAATGATTTAGGCAACAGGAAGTAGAAAGGGTTGTTGCCAAAGTTAGGGAGCCTGTAACAGGAAAAATAACCTGGAATACTGTTGTGATGTTGGAGATGTTTCGAAAATTTATGAAAATGTGTATAAAGTAGAGAAATGTGGAACTCAAGAAAGAGCATAAATGGAAGTATTTATGGAAGACATAATTAGGCCAAGGTTAGAGGTAGCTGTGGCTCAACATCTAACAGTTAAGACAGCACAAGATGAGAGAAAAATGATAACGTATAATCAGTCTTTATGAAGGAGTCCAGAAGCAGATGGCATTCCTGTGGATGTTTGGAATTTAAGATAGAAGATTTTTTTAACAGTATTTTAAAATGAGGGGAAGGACCAACATCTTTGAAGAAAGCTGTGTGTGTAGCTGTATTACCCAAGGACAGTAAAGACCCTTCAGACCCATCTTCATAAAGACCCATTTCAATTTTAAAACATAATTATAAATCATTTGTCTATATTAGCTAAAAGAATGGCAAAGTTGTTGCCAAACGTGATAGGTATGGATCAGTGTGGCTTTGTGGATGGGAGACTAACATTTGGCAGCATTAATAGAACAAACATGTTTCAGAAAGAACCAAAATGTAAGAAAATACCGCTGTAGTTGGTGGGTCTTGATGCAGAGAAAGCATTATACAAAGTAGGTTGGGATTTTATGAGTATGGCAATGGAAGTATTTCCATTCCCTGATATAACAATAATGTTAATAAGAAGGCTATATGAAGGATCAGTGGCAATAATTAAAGTGAGAGGGTTCCTCCCTGATGAGCTGTGTTTGAAGAGAGGAACCAGGCAGGAGTGTCCTTTTTCCCCTTTGCTATTTACTTTATATTTGGATCCATTAGCAAAGAAATAGGGAACTCAGAAATACATTGATATAATTGTTATGATAATCAAGAAAAAAGTTGTCTTTATTTGCAGATTATATTATTTTGTACCTGATAAATCCAGAAAAGAGCATCTCGGTGATGTGGAACATTTTGAGACAGTTTGAAGTCTTTTCGGGTATAAAATTAAGATAAAACAAAGGCTATAGCCATACATTTTGTACCACTGCATAAATTGGTTCAGCGATACCCATATTTATGGGGACATGAAAAGATGAAGTATTTAAGAGTATGGATTAAAAATCCTTCTATTATGGCAGCTAAGGATGTGTTTGAAGAGATTAAACAAAATATAATACAAAAACCGAGAAACTGGAAGCTCTTATTATGGATAAATACAATAAGATATAAGCACTGAAATTGTTCTTAGTCTCAGTTTTATATTCGGGTCAGGGATATTTTTATCAAACAGATGAGATGATGTGGACAAAAGAGTTGAGGGAATTTATCTGGGAGGGGAAAAGGGCAAGAGTTAAATGGGATAAGTTGGTCATTCCAATAGAACAAGGTGGTTTAGGATTGCCTGATTTAAGGCTCATATACATAACATAACCAGAAAGTTATAATTCAAAATGGAAAGAGATGATGAAGCAAGGGGGAAGTTCAAGAAATAGAGAGTGAGTGGGATTTTGGTTGCAGATCATTAATGAGAATAATAACAACCATACATAATATTATACTCCTAAATTAGCAGAAAGTGTTGTAAGAGTTAAGCCAGAATGAGAGTGGAGAAAGGACATTTTCCAATAGGGTTGACTTTAAGTATGGGTGCAGAATAGAGGGGGGTGGACTTACGGGATAAAACTAGCAAATGAATCAAGGTACTGGAATCAAATAACTAGAGAGTGAAAGGTAATAGAGTGGGATGTGACCAAGAAGACATTTGGACTGTAGGCTAGAGACTGCCTTCCATACAAGTGATTGTTATCAGAGTAAAGGCAAAGAAAAAAAGGATATGGGAATCTTATGGGAAATATCTGTCCTGGTGGACTTTTTAGTTGAATCTTGTATAGAAGATGCCGTTAAAAAGGGGATAATTAGTAGGGCATATGAAATATTGCGTGATAACTTTAGTAATCAGAGGGGGTTAGAAAAGATTGGGAAGAGAGAGACTAGAAAAGCAGGTTACAAAAAAACAACTGGAGGACATGTATGGCTCCCAAGTATGCAACAAAGTCTGAAGCTTTTGGATCTTTGCTTGAAAGTTTGTATAGGTATTTTATACCCTAAGCAGAGTTAAAACATTTTTACTTGAAGTAGGTAACACCTGTTGGAGGTGTGATGAGGAAGAAAAAGGTAACTGGGAGCATATGTTTGGGGGGTATAATGAGTTGGCAGATTTTAAAAATCCCCTAGAGACTAGTCTGTCAGGAATACTGGGTGAGCTAATGTCTCTAACTAAGGAAATTATTTTTTCAGCTGAGACACAGGATCTGAATTTCTAGACATAGCAAGGCGCTATTGTTTAATTCTGTTGACTGCCAAAAAAGCAGTAGTAGAAAATAGAAATAAAAGTCTAATCCAGCTATATTTGAAGTACTGAATGTTATGAAAGAAACAGAAGAACTGGAAGAAGGATATTTCGAAAAGAGAAGGAGCAAATTACTTGGAATTAAATGGAAACTGTAAGAACAATATGTGCAGAATAATGTTCAGGAGGAGGAAGAGTGAGGTTTAAGGGATGACGAGTTCAGCAATTTATGCAATGTTGGACTGATGATCGTTACAAAGAAAGAAAATATATGTGATGTGTAATGTATGTAAATGGAAAAAAATGTTAATATGGCAGTGGTGGATTTACCAGGGGGGGCTAGGGGGAGATAAAGCTCCTCCATTAGCTCTTATCTATCAACTATACTGCTTTAGCAGTAAACTTGATTTCTTTAGCTTTCCATTCTACCATACAGCCTTTTTCTACAGCTTAGCAAAGATCTCTCTTCAAACATGATTGAATTGTCAAAGTAATTTCCTTGTCAGCCAATCCTGACAGTCCAGTTTTGTTCTAGGAACTACGCTGCCAAGTCTCTGTTGGCAGCACGGGAAAAAGTAATAAAGTCCTTTTTAAAAGAAAAATCTGTTTGCAGCTATGTGTTTACTGCCGAGATTGGATATTTTGAGTGCTTTTACATTGGTAATTAGTCTGCAGAGTGAAAGTTTATGTAGTTGGGGTAAGAGACTTCTGATATTTTATAACAGGAAGCATTTATTTTTCAAAGGGCTCCCACCACCTGTTTAAATATTGAAAAAGTACTTTAACAAACAATCTGATGTTGTCATTTTCATTCGTTCCTCAACCACGGGGTTCAAATCTGACCCTCGGATCCAACTTGGCCATCTTCTGTAGATTCTAGGATCTGACTCAAGCTCCTCCCTTACCCATAATACCCCTGACCACTACTATACCTTAGATCTCATTTGCCGCTCTTCAGGTTTGGACGGGATTGCGATCTCTGGAGCTCTAGGGGTTTTGTGAGTGTTTTGATCACAATATACTTCACTAATTATCTTCCTCATTAGTCTTTTTTTTGTTATACAGTATCTCCCCTACTCTCTTATACCAAAGTTCTTTCTTGGTAATCTTTTCTACTTTAGTTGGTAGCTTTTCCTAATATCTTTACCTCACTTGGAGGTACTCCCTTATTACCATTTTTGGTATTACCTTCTCCTTTCTTTCTTACCTTATATTTAAAAAAGGTGTCGTTGTCTTTCGGCTTTTCCGAAGGGGTCATCACAGCGAAACTCCGGTCCGCTAATGATTGGCAGTAGATTTTCACGGTGCCGAGTTCCCAGCTCGACGCCCAACCTTCAGCGAAGGCACACCCATTCACACATGTCTTTCGGAACGCCACTCGACCCGCGGGGAGGACATGCAGACTCCACACAGAAGGCACTCCTCGCACACTAGCTGAGAACTGAACAGGAGAACCTCTTGCTGTGAGGCAACAACGCTACCGCTGCAACACCGAAACTAAAAAGTAAAAATAGTACTCATTTTCTATAAAACTTTAAATAGTTGTTGTCATTCTGATTGTTATTTTTTTTCTTCCAGTATGGCCGAGAAGCTGACTGGTTTTAAGAAATGCGCTTCCTATGAGCATAAGATTCCCAACTCTGACGCCCATAGGGAGTATGTTTATTGCTTAGGCTGATCACATTTAGACACTTCCTGTTCCATTTGTGCAGCCTTTAACTCAAGGGCCATTAGTGATAGATGAAATAAACTCATTCTAAAGGATTTATTACCAGCATCTGCTCCTTCTTCATCTACCTCTGTGTCAAGGAGTCAAACCCCCTCACAAAAATCTAAGGAGCCCAGGGAGAACCATAAAAGCTGTCCTGTTTGGTCTCCAAAGACTGCTCTTCCATTGGAGCTGCCCAACAAGGTTACTCAGACTTTGGATCCTAAGCATTCAGATCCAGTACTCATTGAGTCTCCATCCCATCAGCCCTGTAGTACTCTGAGGTTTTCTCCTGAACCGGAGTCACCCAGATTGAGATCTCCCTTTCTGCAAGAACCACCCAAAAGGTCTTCTAGGCCACCCTCCATGTCCTCCTCCATTGGGTTGTCCTGAACTCTGTTTGAGGCGGAGGTAGATAGGATGATAAAGTTCCTCAGAACATAGATCCAGGTGGGGGTCTTGCTGGCTCCTTCTCCTATCAGATGCTTGAGCCTAAAACCATCCTTTCAACCTGTTGTTGCTCCTTCTCTGATCTGCTCTTCCATTTTGGAGCCCTCTGATCCAAGATCCCTAAGAGTCAAGTCGTTAGATCTGAAGATTCCTTTGTCTTCCACTCTGGCAACATCCCTCATCCGATCAGCTCTTACCACCTCGGAGCATGATGGTTATCAGAGCCAAAGCATTGACATCGGATTAGAGGGGTTGACTTTGACTCCAAAGCTTTCGGAGCCGTCTCTTGCCCTTGGGGGCTTTGGCGCTGGACAGCTCAGCTCTGTCTCTTCCTTCAGAGTGCAGGGTTGGTGGAGAGCCCAGGATTGTCTGTTGTGAGAGCTTCAGCTCCAAGCAGATTGCCCTCAGCTTCTCATGGCCCTTCTGCCTTTGAAGTGGTGGAGAGGGCTTTCTCTCACTCGAGAGTAGCCTTGAATCTTCCATCATCAGATCTGTCCTTTGCTCCCCTTCGGATCCTGTGTCTGAGTCTGCTCATTTTACCCTACAGGGATAGCCAGCTTATTTAAACAAAAAATACCAGAGTACCCCACTGAGGAGGTCCCTCGGAAGAGGTTGTGTATAAGAAGGCACTTAGATTCCATGCAGGAATCTCTCACGCAAGACACTGATTTGGATGAAGAGTCATCCAGATCTCCACCTGAGTGCATTTCATTTGGAGACATCCTTGAGGTCCTTTGCCAGAAAGATGGTTGGTCTTCCCAAATCCCTTTCCAGGAGGAATCAGTGTTTTTGGAAACCTTCAGGTCTGGGCAGTCTACATCTTAGGTTACTTCCCCTATGGATGAGTTTATAGACCTTGTCCCCAACAGGTCATGAAAGGAGCCAGACTCCATGGAACCAATCCCCAAATGCCCAGACAAAATTTTGAGTTCTCCTGCTGACAGACAGTAATACACTAAAGGGATTCCCATAGATGCCATGGTTGTTGTTGTTGTCACCAAAAAGGAGCTGGTTGAACAAAGCTCCACTGTCCATCCCCCTAACAGAGAGTCTAGGGCATTGGGCAGGTTTAGGAAAAGAGTGTATGCATCAGTGGCATTTGCCCTGCCATCCTTGAACTACCCGGCGCATTTTCCCAGAAAGGAAAATTCCATGGAGTTACTCCAAGTTCAGCTAACTGTGGGTAAGACCCCCCCCCCCCCATCCCTCCATTGACTGAGAAACTTGTACGAGTACCAAAATGCGCACACAAAGATTCCTGGACGTTAACACTAATGCCCTGGAACAAATGGTTTGCAACCCCACAAGGGGATCAAATATTCTCGACCCGGTCTTCATCAACATGGGTGACCATTGCACCACTATAAATATAGGATCCTCACTGGTTAAATCTGATCACAAATCAGTCACATTTGAAGTAGCTGTAACACCTGAACCCCTCTTAGGTGAAATCAGGCTGAAAATTTTCTCCAAAGCTAATTATACCCTCCTAATGGATGGCATAAGTAGTTTCCAAGCTCCTGTTCCCACAGATGGCATTGACAACTATACTAAAATATACACAAATGCCCTGTACAATCAATTATACAAATGTATTGACACTGCTGTACCTGATAGGATCAAAACAAGATCCTCAAGAAAAAACAAGTCTGCCTGGTAGACATTTAGCATTAATAAGTTATACAAAAAGAGGAAGACGTTGCTGTCTAAGAATAAAAAAGAGAGGTCCCAGCACTGGACAAACACCCTCCTTTCCTTGAACAAACAAATAAGAAAACTTGTAAAATCCTCTAAGGACAACTTCGAAAAAAATTAGCAATCATAGCTAAGGATAACCATAAGGCATTCTTCAGCTATATCCATAACCTAAAAGGTAGGACCCAGACATGTGCTGAACTGTGGATGGCATCACACACGCTGATCCTGCAAAAATGGCTAGCCTATTAGCTGAGAGGTTTGGTGAAAATTTCACCACCCCCGATCCCCCCAAACATTACACAAAGCATTCCCTCTACATCTCACCCACCTTGCATCTGCAAAAAGCAAGTCATTAATGCTCTCTCTCTCCAAGGCCAATAACACAGCCTGTATGGGACCAGATGGCATCCCAGGTTATGTTTTAAATGGTCTAAAGCATGAGTTACAACTCCATTAGGTACTCTCATCAACCACAGCCTGAGTACTGGTTTTGTCCCTGTTGAATGGAAAACAGAAACTGTTATCCCTTTCATAAAGGGGGTACAGCAACAGACCCTGGCAACTACAGACCCATAAGCTTAACCAGTCTTATCTGTAAGGCCATGGAACAAATCATCATGGAGCTTATAAATATGGATATAGGTAATCTCTAAATTCTTGGTCCGTCACATTTTGGTTTTGTTAAAGGCAGGTCATGCCTGTTAAACCTGGTAGATTTCTTCAAAAATGTCACCAGAGCCATAGACAAAGTCAAATCTGTGCACACAGCCTACCTTGACATTGCCAAGGCCATCAAACAATCCCACATTCGGGCATCATTGATAAACTCTCCCAGTTGAATATCAATCCTTATGTCATCAGATGGGTTGCTAACTGGCTCACTAACAGATCACATTCAGTCAAATTTGGGGACTTTACCTCACCCAGCAGACCTTTCACTAGTGGAGTTCCACAGGGGTCAATGCTGGGCCCCCTGTTGTTTGGAATATATAGTCTTAGACATTCAGGCCCAGAGAGGCTGTGGCTGACTAAGTTTGCCCATGACTGCAAATTACATGCAATCATTGAATCCCCAATGTCAACATACTTCAAGAGGGACTTGCACAAACCAATGATTAGTGCCAAAGCCATGGACTCAAACTCAATGCTAAAATGTATTATCATCCCCTTCGGGAAATAAATGATATTTCTGCAGACAATCATATAAATAATAATACCCTAGTAACAACTCAGTAGTGAGAGACTTGGGAACACATGTTGACTGTAGCTTAAACTTTGACCACTATGTGTCAGCTGTGGTAAAGAAAGCATTCTATGTTGCACACCTCATTAGCAAAGGCATTGCGTCAAGATCGAAAGAGGTCATAATTCACCTGTACTCTACTCTCATCAGGCCAATAATTCCTTTGGTATGTACTTTACCAGGCACCTGCAGCAACTTGAGAGACCTCAGAGATTTCTAACCAAGAAAATTCATGGTCTCCATCACGTCATACATTGACAGACTGAAATCACTGTCACTGTACTCAGTAGTGTACAGACTACTTAGAGGAGACTTGTGCCTGACCTACAGAGCAATCTCAGATCCAAACCTAATGGAAATGCTGCACATCCACAAGTCAAATGGGACACGGGACACCTACTTCAGGGACCTTAACCTGACCTGCGACATAAACAGGATCTGCTGGAGAGACAGATATGTCTGTCAGAGGTTGCCATTCCTCTGCAATAGGCTACCAATTCACATAAAACAGACCCCCTATGACCCTGTTTAAGCGTAGCCTGGATGACTGGATGGGAAACTAAATTTCTGCTGGGGATTTCACCCTTGCCCATCTTAGATACAGGCAGTTGTTGCTAACTCAGATCTCGAGTTTTGTCAAGACCCTTCATTTTGGGTTTCACTAGTATTATTTTTGGTACACACAGCTAGACTTACAAAGACCTTCAGGTCAATAGCCTAGCAACCACCTATGAAGGCGCCTGTCAGACAGATTCTCTCTCTTCCTTCTTCCACAGAAAAACTCGCCCTCAAAGCTCTATGGTTGATGGCTGCTGCAATTACTTTAATTCCCACTGTTCATCTCCACATGAGAATTCTTCAGTGGGCCATAGCAGTGCACTGGTCCTTTTATCAACAACCCTTAAGGTATCTGATAAAACTGTCCCAGGGTTGCAGAAAGTCTCTTCTTTGGTGGATTCACTCTGAGAACCTTGGTCAAGGGCATCCATTTATCTTTCCACCCCCGAACACCACGTGCCTCCCAGTTGGGGGGCATTACTTGGGATAGACTGTTCAAGGTCCCCACAAGAAAACAATTTGCATATCAGTGTCCTAGAGATGAGAGTGGTGCTTCTAGCATTGCAGGCCTTTTAGTGCTGTCTCCCTATAGGGACTATTGCAATGCAGATGGACAACATGTCAGTAGTCTGGTACGTCAACAAACAGGGGGAAACAAGATCCTACCCACTTTGTTGAGAAGCAATGAGAGTATGGCAGTGGGCGATCTCATCCAACTGCTTTCTTGTATCGGTGCATATACTGGGTAAATCCAACATTCTAGCGGACAAACTCAGCAGGATCTTCCTCATTCCTCACAAGTGGTCTCTCTACTAATCAGTGGTGAACATGATCTAACACAAATGGTGTCAACCTTGCTGCGACTTATTTGCATCTCCACTCAACAACAAATGCAGCAGGTTCTTTGCCCTTATCCCACCTCAGGGACAGTCGGGGAAATATGCTCTAGTCCATGTTTGTCCCTCTAGTCTACATTATGCTTATCCTGTCGTGCCTGTCATCTCCAAGTGTTTTTAGAAAGCACTTCAGATGAAGATCATAGTAATCACCATTGCTCCCTTCTGGCCTTGACATGTGTGGTTCCCCTTCCTTTGGTCTCACCTAGTACATCCTCCGTGGATGCTGGATCCCAGTCCAGACCTCCTGTCTCACCTGTCAAGGCAAATTCACCCAAACATTGCAGGTCTCAAGTTGACTGCATGGTTTCTCCAATTCCAGTGATGGCTAGACATTCCAGACTTTCCTCCCCAGTTCAAAAAACCCTAGTCTTGTCTAATAAACCTTCAACTAGGAAGATTTACAAAAGTAAATGGGAAAGGTTTTGTTTTTGGGCTCATCAGAGAGAGTTATAGCCTTTTTACCACCCCATGTCCTGCTTCTCTAGATTTCTGTACCTCAGTTTTTCAAGGAGGGGTGTGTTTTTCCACTATTAAAGTTCAGTTAGGAGCCATCTCCAACTATCACATCTGAGATAATTCTTGTCCTTTAGCATCATCTAAATTACGCACGGCTTTTCTTAAGGGTACCTTTTTACTCAGACCTCCAATAAAGGACCCTGCTGTACCTTAGGACTTTACTATGGTTTTGCAAATTTTGTATATTCTCCCTTTGTACCATCTGCTACAATAGATCTCAAGTTTTTTTTTTCCTGGAAAACTGTCTTTTTGGTGGCTTTTACTTCTACAAGACAAGTATCTGAACTCCAAACACTATCTTCCAAACCGCCATATTTGATTTTTCACAAAGACAGAGTTACTTGCCACACAAAACCCTTCCTTTTTACCAAATGTTGCCTCTGAAGCCAATATCAGTCAAGAGATTGGTTTGCCAGTTTTCTTCCCCATTTGGGAAAATAAAGGAGAATACACTGTTCATCTTTTAGACATACATAGACAACTTCGTTTTTACCTTCAAAAGACCAAGACGTTTAGGAAAACTGATCAATTTTTTCTCTCCTTCACTAGTAATAGAATGGGAAAACCAGTTTCAAAAATGACTCTGGCTAAATGGATAACAGATTGTATCTCCTATGTTTATTCCTTGACAGTCATAACTTTGCCAAGACAACCAAAGGCGCATTCATCTGGGTCAGTGTCTACATCACAGCTGCCTTTTGAGCTACAGCATCCACTGATGACATATGTGCAGCTGCCATATGATCTATAACCCTTACTTTCAGTGCTCATTACAAATTGGGCATCATCTCCAGGAATAGAGCCATTTTTGGTTCCGATGTTCTCCAGACCATCCTCCCATGAAAGCCACCCAAGGTTACTGTAGCTGGAGACTCTGTCCTATTCATTGAGGAACAAATGAAAATTACAACATTAGATAAAGAAGCTGTATACTCACCATAACGTTCCATCTTTGTTGTCCATTTTCATTCTTCCTCAACTTCCCTCCTTCCTTCCCCCTGTCCATGTCTTTGGGAGAGACCAAACAGAATTGTTGATAGGAGCCATAGTTCCTGTTTGAACTACTGATCTTTCAGTTATCACTTTTCTGTCCTAACATTGTTGTTGTATTTTTGCTACTAGTAATGCATATATCAGCAAACTCGATTTGAGGTATAGTAGTGGTCAAGGGCATTATGGGTAAGGGCGGAGCTCGACAGTCCGATCCTAGAATCTGTAGAAGATGGCTGAGTCGAATCAGGGGGTCAGATCCAAACCAATTTGTTGAGGAGGAATGAAAATGGAAGACACAGATGGAATGTTATGGTGAGTACATAACTTCTTTTTAAACCTTTTAGTGCTTGAAGCTTGATTGACAGTTGGACAATGTATAACTGTAGTCAGCACTTCTCAACTGTCCAGTATTTGCCAGAAATGTGAAAATATCACATTCAAGCATGAGATTCTGAGTGGCCTCTAAATTGCAAAATGTAACTCCTTTTCCTCTTGACACCATTTGAGTCATTAGCCTGCATCTGCATCCATGACATCTGTGACATCACTAGTGCAGCAATCTCAATTATATATGAGAGGACTTCTGAGTCTCCAGATCAGACTCCATGGGAATTGAAATCACAGGTGCATTTCTCCTAACTACTTTAGTCTGCAAACTCCAGATCTGAGTTTTCTTTTTTGATTTGTCTGCCATGTCGCTGAATGGTGATGGGGGGAGATCGTGTTCTCAACCTGCATTGAGAAATGAATTTTTTCATGAACCTGGTTTTGAAAGCATCAGCTCCTCACTCTCCATTGAGGAACCAATATCTTGATTTTTCATGGATAATTCATTGATGTGTATGCAAATACCTCTCAATTTCTTTGCTCAAGAATTCTAGGCAAAAAACAATAATAATGGGATAAATATTGTTTTTATCCTATTTAATTTTTAAGTTTATAACAGGTTTTTGCATTAGCATGCATTTTCTGAAGGGTATGAAGTCTGAAATTGAAATGTCATTTAAGTATCTAAAATGTTTTTTACAAGTGAGGTTTTACCAGGCACCATGCAAAGGATGTATTGTTACAGAAGACCCATGTTGACTAGGTGACCCTAGTTGCTGGTAAAAAAACTGAGTTGGAACAAAGGAATGTACTGACCAAACTAGCAGCTGTTAACTTTAATATTATAGTGTGTTCACAGCACATCATCTACCTGCTGTACGAATAGATAAAGTAAATCAGTATGCTAGAAAATGAAAGAGTGCATGTGATATGGGGTTTGCAGGTAATATTTTCTGGAGACAACAGAAATATTATTTTAATACAGTGTGGGATATGACAGTAATTTCTCAGTGCAGTATATATGCCTTTGCTCATTAACAGTTCCTTTGTTTGTTGCCATTACTATGTTGCCTAACCTCAGTTTCATTCTGTGTGCTTTCAACTTTGCATTCTAGTCTCTTGTCAGTTGCGAAAGTTCCTGTTCAGAGACTGCTTACAGCAAAAATTGTCTGCATACAGCAGCTTTGTTGATTGGTCCCCTCAGACCATGTTTACTAATGTAATCCATCACTGTTATGAACGTCAGTGAGCGTAGAGCAGAATACTGCCCAGCCATTCTCACTGGGAGCCCGAACATTGCTCATACTCATCACTATATCCTTGTACATAGCCTGCTGGGAATCAGACCCTGTACCATGGACTAGAGGAAGCAGTTTATTAACTTGGAACTTTAATCTACTACTCTAACTGACAGACATCAATTAGGTGAAAGCTTAGCCTATCACTACATTCGCAAATGTGGATACTTTATGAAGAGTTCTCTATCTAGCCTCCTGGAAGTCTCCACATTTGAAATTGAGGTGATAGGGTAAGCACCACTGTAACTCTTAGCCTGAGGAGGTGTGTCTGGTTGATTGATGCAGTGAACCAGTAAGGAAGCTGTATAACGAATATCTTGAATGATTCATACAGCTCCTCAATATAGAGCTGTTGATTGGTTGTTGATGGAAAAATTGGTTCTGCAGAAAAAAAGGATTAAAATTACTTTTGAAAACTACTGTGTTGTCATTTGAACATTTTCTCTCAAAATCAGTAGATATGGCACACTGGTGAATCATTTTTCTGTGTGTGTCAACTTTGACACACATTTTCTCTAAGTCTGCATTCAGTATGATGCATCTTCTTGGGTTTGGATGATTGAGGCTTATACTCAGGGCAGTAGTGCATATATCTTGCTTGTTTTTGAGATCCAGCTGAGCTTGGTGATTAATATTTGTTTGAAACCAGTGTTATAACTTGACATAACATACACCTGGTGGTCATACTTGAGGATTTTAGATTTAATACCAAATTTGGTGGTAAGCAGTGGAGGAGATCCAAGTGCTATAGCTCCTGTACACCATCTAGCCTTCACCGATGCAAGTATAAAACTTCATCTGGTCATGCCTTTGCTTGAGTGTATCTTTACTTAAATATGGTTTATATTCAGTATTAAGTGTTACTCATATTGGTTCAAGCTTCATTTTTTTATTGTATATTTCTCTTTTGGCTTCTTGCTCGTCTTTGGATACGTAGACGTGACCACTGAGTAGAGTTTTTGTTTAACCAGCTGTAGCTCCTCAATCTGTACCAATTCTGGATCCACCACTTTTATGGTTTGTTTTCTGTTAATGTATGTTTGCCTATGTCTTAAGTGATAATTTAATAAAGGTTTAAAAAAAGTGCTAACACAAAACAAAAAGGCAGGGAATATGGGATGTGTGCTGGGCGACAGCTTCTGCTATACGTATCTCACTCTGTGTAGTTTTCAACCATGCCTGCAGATTCCACAAACAGATGTAAACATGCTTTAAAACTAATTAAAGCATTATCTTTTACCCTAAGAACACTGGCACCATAGATAATCACCTTGTTTGCCTATCCTTAAGCCTAACCTGCATAAAGTGATGCTATTTTGTGAGACTACTAAGTTTTTGATCTTTGTGGTAGAAAGTACAGTGGATGGTTAGGAAAGTATTTATGTATTTTTTAACTAGACCTATATTTTTCTACCCGAGTGTTTTTAGCCAAGTACAGCACTCTGGAAGCTGGACTCAAGCAAGTCACTTTTAAGAGACAGGCTGACAATGAGGGAGTTGGGAGCCTCATATAGGTCCATGGAAAAAAAAATATTTTTAAATGTTTTCTAGATCACTGATGTGGTTCAGTTGCAAGGGTGGGTTTCATCTTTATTGTGAAAGACATTGTCAAACTAGGTTCTGAT
Organism: Protopterus annectens; assembly: GCF_019279795.1. Classification (NCBI taxonomy): domain Eukaryota; kingdom Metazoa; phylum Chordata; order Ceratodontiformes; family Protopteridae; genus Protopterus; species Protopterus annectens. Next base: position 1,114,689,243 of record NC_056728.1, read on the forward strand.
AAATGTCTGTGCTGGTGTGTCTTGGGGAGGAGGAATGGATAGCCATCTTAATTGCGGAAATCACTCAAATTATGGTGGTATATTTACTAGTTCAGCTGGTTGCCTGATTTGTACCCCACAGTAGAGCAGTGACAAGTAAAAAATAGTCTGTTACATGTGCAGTGTTTATTTTTGGAATGCTGCATTTACCAGTAGGAACCATACCATATTTGTGTGGTAGGATAGTCTAACTGTGAAAAATTTAAACTTGAAGCTTTGACCCCCGTGCTGTTTTTCTCGCATATATGTAGTAACTCCATCAAAGATGGATTTGTGAGCTCCTTCTAGGTCAGACACAGGTTGCCCCTTAACAGTCGATGTGAGACAGAGTAAAGGGAAAGGGTTTTTGGTCTGTCCACACAGGACGTTTACACCTTGTATTTTCTTTGTGAGGAAACTTTGAGGCCACTTCAGCTGTTGAAGGTGTCTGGTCAAGTACATTCCAAGTGTCGTGTTGTACTCAGTGATTGGTCTAATGAGGGCTGTGTATGTTGGGACTATAATCTCCCTAGATCTGAATATTATCCCTTTACTTATAAGTTGTGCCACACAAAATGACTTCCTTACCACCGTGGATACATGACTGTCGAAGTTCAGGCTACTATCTACATGAGTACCAGGATCTCTTACCTCTGAGTCAACTCTTAGGGATGTGTTGTTAATGTTGTAGTTAGCAGAGGTATTTGTTTTCCCAAAGGAAATGATAATGCATTTCTTTGTGTTTAGTTTCAGGCCACAATTCTGACACAATTCTTTTGTCTGGTTTAGACCTTCCTGAAGGATGTCTACATTGGTGGGGGATTCATTGATTGCCCTCAGCTTGCAGTCATCTGCAAACTTTATCATCCAGAGGTCCTCTAAATTGGCCTTGGCATCTGCAAAGTAAATTCCAAACTGGAGTGGTCCCAGCACTGATCCTTGTGGCACACCACTAGTAACTGGCCACTTGCTGGAATTAGAATCACCCACTTTGACTACATGTATCCTGTCTTTAAGCCAATTGGCTATCTGGTGACATAGAGATTTATGTCAAATTCTACAATGTTATTTGTAATACCTGAGTGGGGTATTGTGTTGTATGCCTTGGCCAGGACAAGATAGGTGGTGTGCACTGTTGTACCCTAACTCATGGCCTTAGTGACCTTCTCAAAAGGTTTAGCAGGCATGACCTATCCTTAATGAAGCCAAATTGGGTCGGGTTCAGTGTCTTGATGTTTCCTGTGTCTTAGTTTATCAGTCCTTGATTATTCTTTCCATGGCCTTACAAACAAGACTAGTCAAGCTTTTGGGCCTTTATTTTCCCAGGTCAGTTGATGGTCCACCCTTATGCAGAGGTATGACCGTAATTGTTCTCCACTCTATGGGATGAAAGCCTGTCCTGTGGCTACGGTTAAATAACGGTAGTATTGGGCCTGATGGGTCACTATTCAAATTATTTAAGAGGCAATCTGGTAGATTGTTGGGCCCCATTGATGCCGTGCTTTTAACCTTGGAAAGTGCTGGGGCTACCTGCCCTGTAGTGCTACAGGAGTGGTGAAGGATGTTTCTTGAGGGTGTTTCTTGAGGGCGAACTGAGAGTGATGGGGGAGTGAAGTCTGAGCTAAATGTTTTGGCCAGCACATTAGCTATGTCTGCTAGCTGGATGTGGAGTTGCTGTCGACAACTAATTTCACACATTGTTGGGTGTTGTCCTTAAGACTGCGGACATAGTTGAAAAATGCCTTATGGTTATCTTAAGCTTTGGAGGCTATTTTTACCTAAAAGTCAGCTTTTAGTACTTCCCTGATCTTCTTGTTTAATGAGGGATTTATTGCTCTGTTGTGCACATTCCCTCTTACTTCTTGACAGGGTTTTCTTCCTTTTGTTGTTCAATTTATTAAGACCAGAGGTCCACCAGGGAAGCTTGTTTTTGCGGTTTGACCTGGGCTAATTTTGGCTCAGTGCTGCCATTTCTATGCAGTTGTTTATGTGGTCATACAGGGCTTTAGTGTACCATTCTGCACAGGTTACTGTGTTTTCTGGATTTGGCGAATCTTGGAATCTAGCTATGCCATCATAGGAAGTTACTAGGCTATTGGCCGTGAGGCCCTTATAAGCCTAGCCAAGAGTTTAGCCCATGTATAGACAATTCAGCACCCGATGCCCCTGTCCAGCAAGGACACTGGTGGAATCTCAGGGATGTATTTTCTATTTCCGATCTAGTTATCCAGGTAGTGCTTAAAAAGGGGTAAAGAAGTACTCTGCTTGACTTGGTGGAGTCTATTCCACAGATGAGGGAGTCTCTGGGACACAAATCTGTCCTGCCAACAAGTCCTATTAATGTCACAGACCAGGTTGAGGGTGCATGTGCGGGTTATTCAAGTGGAGTTTGACTTGCGGATATGCAGCAGTCCCATCAAGGCGGGGTCCGAGATCTCTTTGTATGCCAGACAGAGGTCACCTCTGAAGAGTCTGTATGAAACAGAGTAGAGAGATAGGGCTTTTAGCCTATCTGTGTATGGTAAATTTTTGAGGCCCTGGATTTACCTGGTGAGGAACCTTTGTGGTCTCTCTAGCTGCTGCATGTGCTTTGTGAGGTACATGCCGAATGGGGCGATGTTCTTCGTGTTTCACTGTTGTTATCACATTTGGATTACCTGCCTGCAGGTAGCCCTCAGCCAACCTGAATACCAGAGTCTTCAGATTTGTGCGTCGGATGCTGTCGCTTCTTCCATGACGTCAGGTCGTCAGGGGTACAAAACATGCAGCCGACACCATTACATTAGTCTTTCTTGCTGTGCGGTGCCCGAAGCAGAAGCAGTTCACAAGTGCCGGTTGGCTGATTCCTGAAATTTTCATTTTCAAGTTTCAGACCTGAAGTCTGCAAAAAGATAAGTACCCCATTGGGGATCCTTTTTTCTTGCTCTAACCGTTGTTAGAAAAAATTAACAATTGTCTTGCCTGTGGAAAGCAAATACCTCATAGAGATTTTCATTCTTACTGCGTCACCTGTTTAGGCCCTGACCACGATGTCCCTCTCTGTCGGTTTTGTGCCTTGTTCAGCACCCAAACTATTCATCGTCGGGCTATTTTTATAGCTAATACTTTTGTTCTCAATCTCCGTACTCTGAAATGGCGTCATTAAGCCATCCGACTACCAATCTCCCGAAAAAACGTAAGGATAAAGACAGAGACAGACCACATAGGTCCAGAACTGCCAACGACGCTTCTGATAAGCTAGTCACCGGTCCTCAGTGAGGCGATTTCGCAGCCCCTGATACCCGCTACTACAGATTCACAGGCCTCTAAAGAAACCCATTTGGAGTCCGGTATGCCACAAAGATGCTTTGTTGACTATGGAACCTGCGGATGTCTCTGCCTTGGATGGGTCCGCAGCCGCTGTGTAGGCACCGGCTTCTGAGGGTGTATTCAGGCCTACCGATTTTCATATCAAACCGACAACTTCGTTTCAAGCTAAAAATAACAAATTCCTCAGGCCTAAAGCTCGCACTAAGCCTAGAAAACTGACGACCAAAGTGCATTCTCAGGCCCATATGCCTCAAAATCAAATGATTAGAATGGCTGAAGGCCTTATTACCTTAATTAGGGGAAGCCAGCCTTCCCCCTCTAAGAGACCTAGAACTGATTTTATTTCTGATTCTTCTGATCAGGAATCTGATATCTCTGTTCCTTCTGACTACCAGGATTTACCCTTATCTACTTAATAGGATTCTGATGCAGAGGATTCCATTCCCTCTGCTTCCCCTCCAGAAGATTTTTCTTTTGGTGAAACCTTGCATACCCTTAGGGAGCATTTCCGCTGGGAAAGCCAGGACTATTCTCAATCCAAAAAGAGACTTAGGGAATTTTTAAACCTGCCTCAACACAAGCCTCTAGCTATCCCTCCTGTTCTGGAGATTTTAGATGATGTTTTCTTGGAATCCAGCCGTACCCCAGACACTGTGCCTCCATCTCCCAGGAAACCTGACAGGTTTATTTTATTTATTTATTTGCAGTTTGTTTACCAGGATGGTCCATTGGGCCATGAGGAGCCCATTTTCAATGGAGTCCTGGGGAGAAAAGCTGCGAAAATACAAATAATAAGTAAAAGAGTTACAGATTTACAGAGTAACAAATAATAAGTAAAAGTTACAGAGTAGCAAATACCAGTTACAGAATTTCTACATTTGAGCCGCATCAAAATCAGCAGTATTTACAATACGTACAATACTTGGCATATGCTGGATTGAGTGTGAGAAGTCTCCTGTTAGAGAAGTCTGCAGAATTATATAAAAGAGCTAATTTGTTCAGGGAATAGGCTAAAAAGCTGTGTTCAGGAGTTAGATGGCTAAGGGAGGCTATTGGTAGATAGGAGAAATTGTAAACAGACAGGGATGTTATGTAGGATGGGAGCAGGAGCATTCCCATTTTGAGGTTAGGTGTGAGTGGAGATGAGTTTTGAAGACAGAGAGATTATTGGTGGTGCGTATATGGGGTGGGAGAGAATTCCAATGGTGAGCTAAACAGAGGAGAGAAGATTTTTACCAGGAGGTCGGCTGGGTTTGTGTAGTGATATTAGATTTTGGAAGTTGGACCGAAGGCATCTATTTGGAAGATGCATTTTGAAGGTAGAGGAGAGGGAGAGGGGCAGAGATGAGGTTTAAAAATAAGTTTGTGTGCTTGTATAAATTGCATGTAGATAACATAGTTGGGCAATTCGAGCCAGTTAAGTTGGTGCAAGGAGAAAATGGGTATTGGACATGTGGCCGGTTGCAAATTTTGAAATTTTATAGTAAAAGGAGGAGAGTTTAGATTTAAGGGAGGCTTGCAGATTAGTATGGATGGAGGTACCATACAAGAGGGAGGGGATGAGGTATGTGATTGCAAGAGTGAGTTGGGTGGAGGGAGAGATGAAGCAACAGTGGCGAAAAAGCATGCAGAGTTTTTTTGTGAGTTTTTTTGATGTTCATCTGGATATGGATGTCAAATTTTAGTTGGTCATCAATGAGTATTCCTAGTAATTTAGCAGTGGAGACTGTTTCAAGAGGAGTGTTATCTTTGCTGGTAATGGAAAAATAGCTTTTGTCTAGGGTAATACGTTTGGAGGGGGAAAATAGCATACATTTTGTTTTACTAGCATTTAGTGCTAGATGGTTTTCTAGCATCCATTGTTCTGTGGAGAATGCATCCTGGATTAATTTTATTAGTGCAGTAGTGGAGGTTGCAGAACAGATTATAGTAGAGTCATCTGCGTACTGGATGAGGCTGGTGCTAGGGATGGCCTGGTAGAAGTCATTAATGAAAATATTAAAAAGAAGGGGGCCAAGAATTGAGCCTTGGGGGATCCCTCTGAGTGTGTTTTGGAAAGGGGAGATAGCTTTTTCCATTTAATTGCTTGTTGCCTATTGGATAGGTAACTCGTAAACCAATTAATAGAGGAGTGTGATAGATTTAGTTTAGAGAGTTTAATAAGAAGAAGGATGAGAGATGGTATTGAAAGCCTTAGAAAGGTCTAGGAGGAGTGTAGATACAATATGACCAGTGTCTCTGGCTTTGTGTATAGTTTCTAGGAAGGAGAGGAGGGCTGTTGTGGTGCTGTGGCTTGGACGAAATTTATGTTGGGTAGGAGTAAGGAGGTTGTGGTTTGTGAGATAAGGTAGAAGTTGTCAGTGGATGCATTTTTCGAGGAGTTTTGAAATGGGGGACAAGATAACAATGGGACGGAAATTGGGAATGTCACAGAGTACCTGACTCTCAAAAATTCCTTTTCAAGAATCCTACTGCGGATCTTGAGACCATTTTCCAAGGACCAAAGGGCATTAAGGCTACTACTGCCAAAAATCCTACCCATTCTGATAGGGATTCTAGAGCTTTAGGCAGACGTGTAAGAAGGTACATACTTTTGCCACTTTGGCCATAAGGGCTTTAAATGCCAGTTTCATATGTTAAAGTATCTGCAGCATATTATGGGCTTAAACAGAAAATGATGTTGATTCTGACTGTGCTGAGCACAAAGATTTACAAGAGTTCATGCATTCTGCAGACCAAGGAGGTAAACATACTTTGCAATGTGGTTTTGATGCTTTAGAAGCATCTTGCTGTCACTGGGTTTGTATTTAGAAGGCATACTTGGCTTAAGGAACAAAACTTGCCAGATCATGTTAAAGATAAATTACTGGATGCACCCTTACACCAAGAGCGCCTTTTTGGCAACAAAGCAGAAGAAGTCCTCAAAAGGATGGAGGAGAAAGCTAAATTGCAAACTGTTAAAGATTTCTTACAAGTACAGCCATCTAGGTTCAGTAGGCATTGTCCTTCAAAGAATTGGTCCTTTCCAGTCCCTTTCAGACCTTCTCAGTCCAAACCAAGGAGCAGCAGACCACCAAGACTTCAGTCTCAGGCTATGCACAGATCTAAGCAGTGGGAGGCCCCCACTTCCAAAGCAGGGAGTAGTAAGCCTCTCCCTATGGAAAAATGGCACAGTGACTTACCCTTACCCCTACCAAGCCTTGCTCAACTACTTGCTCCCTTAGTAGGAAAGCTCACCCTGCATGCAATAAACTGGGAACTCATTATCCAAGACAAATGGGTTTTAAACATAGTTTCCCTAGGATACAGATTCCACTTCCACTCACTCCCAACCCCAAATGGATGGCCAGACCTTCCCCCAAACCAGTGGGTGGAGGCCCAAAAACAAGTGCTCTCACTCTCTCTCTCTCTCCTCAGTATCAGGGCTATTCAACCTGTTCCAGCAGAACGAAGGGGACAAGGTTTTTATTCAAGACTGTTCCTGGTTCACAGAAAAGAAAACTCCTGGCATCCTATCCTGGACCTCTCCATTCTTTCTGGTGGTTCCAAAATGCAAAATGCTAAGTCCTCAGCAGCTTCTTCCTGTGCTAGCCAAGGATGCCTGGCTGGCAACTAAAAGAAGTTTACCTGCACATCCCAATAAGGGAATCCTGCAGAAAATTCCTACGCTTCAGGGCAGACTCCATGCACTATCAGTTCTCTGCTCGGCCCTTTGGCTTATCTGCTGCACCAAGGGTATTTACAAAGTGCCTAGCTCCTGCCATTGCATTTTGCAGGCAGAGAAATATTTAGATTTACCCATATTTGGATGATTGCCTGATTCAGGCAGAGAGTCAGGACTTTCTATTACAGCACCTAGCATTTGTAAAGAGACTTCTAACTTCACTAGGGTACACCATCAATGAGAAGAAATCACACCTATTACCCTGCCAACAGATTGTATTCCTGGGAGCAAGCTTGAACACAGCTTCCCAGATGGCATTCCTCACTCCAGAGGAGCAAGTTCATTTGACAACTTACTTCAGACTATTGGCCACAAAAACCCAGCTATCTGCAAGGAAAATCCTGCAAGCCCTGGGGTTCATGGCCTCTTGCATTCCGTTAATTCCATATGCAAGACTGCATATGAGGAAACTTCAGTGGTACCTAAAAAGTCTATGGTGTTAACATTCTCAAAACCTGGAAACAATGATTCCTATTATCCCTTGTCTAAGGGCAGAGTTCCGTTGGTGGGCAGAGGCCTGCTACCACAACAAGGAACTCCTTCACTCTACCCCCCCCCCCCCCCGCCGCCCAAACCCTAACAGACGCATCAGACTATACATGGGGCCTCACATGTATACATGGGGGGCTCACATGGCAGGGCAGTGCATTCAGGGCAAATGGAACCCAAAACAGATGCACCTGCATATCAATCAAAAATAAATGTTAGCTGTACAGAATCCTCTGACAGCCTTCAGAGACCTTATTCTTCCAGGACAACTATAGGTAAAGACAGAAAACACCACAGTTATATGGTACATAAACAAGCAGAGGGGATCCCATTCCTACCCACTTTGCAGACTAGCCATGGCTCTGTGGAACACAGCCTTGAGCTACCAAGTGAACCTACAAGCTCAGTTCCTGGCAGGCAAACTAAATTCACAGGCAGATGACCTAAGCAGAAATCTCATGGACCCACACAAATGGAAACTGGAACCCAAAATATTCAAGCTCTTGAGGAACAAATGGGGGACTCCAGAGGTAGACCTGTTTGCCTCCCCTCAGAACTACCAATTGAACAAATTCTGCACCAGAACTCCCCACAGTCAAGCTTGGAAAGTGGATGCCCTGTCCTTTACCTGGGAAAGCCTCTCAGTTTATGCATTTTCCCCTCTGCCTCTCCTCTCAAAGGTTCTACTAAATATCAAACAGGACAAGCCAAGGACAATACTGATTGCATCAGACTGACCATGCCAGCACTGGTACCCTCTTTTGTGCAGTCTGACAGTGCTACAGCCTTGGCACCTGCCTCAGACCCCTTCCCTGCTGTCCCAGCAGGTGGGCCAGATTCTGCACCCTCAGTTTCAAATCCTAAACCTTGCAGCCTGTCTAATTCCCTGACCTCACCTCCAGCAACCCTCAGTAAGCAGGTGCTGGATGTCATTCTTGAGGCAAAGAGGCCTAGTACTAGAAAATCCTATTCAGAAAAGTGGAAAAGATACTGTTCCTGGAGCCAGGCTCAGGGGATGGGCACAACGGTGCCCAATTTACCTCATATTCTAGATTATTTAACAGAAATGCTCCACAAGGGCCTGTCTTTCTCTTCAATTAAGATTAATGCCTCTGCCATATCAGCAGCACATTATAATACTGACCCACCCCTCTTCTGTCATCTTAGAGGGGCCAACATTTTAAGACTCCCCAGAAGGGCTCCCACCCCAGCCCGGGACCTTAACTTTGTACTGGAAAAACTCACTCTTCCCCCCTTTGAACCAACAGAGTTGAAATTCTTTTCTTGGAAAACAGCTTTACTTCTAGCCATCACTTCAGCAAGAAGAGTGTCTGAACTACAGGCCTTCATGGCAGTGGAACCCTTCATTATCTTCCATGTGGACAGGGTTTCCCTCAGGACTAATCCATCCTTCATGCCCAAAGTGGTGTCTAGTGTGGCTCTAAACCAGTCCATTCATTTGCCTACTTTTTTCCCTAATCCTCAGAATAAAGGGGAAAGGGTACTGCATTTTCTGGATGTGCACAGACAGTATAGATTCCATTTGGACAGGACTAAGCCTCTCAGAAAATCTGACCAGCTGCTAGTGAGCTTTGCTGCAGGGGCAGAGGGGAAGGCCATTTCAAAGCAAACCATTTCCAAATGGATAGCACATTGCATGCATTTCTGCTACAAACACCATGGAAAACCTACCCCACGAGGGATAAGAACACATTCCACCAGGGCTGCATCTACCTCTACTGCATTTTTCAGAGGAGACCCTATCAGGGACATCCTGGAAGCTGCAACCTGGAGCTTTGTACATACTTTCACCAAGCATTACCACCTGTCTATCTTTTCTAAATCCAGAGCTGGATTTGCCACAGCAGTTTTACAGGGCCTCATTGCTAGCCCTGTTGCTCTTTAACTACCTCCACCCTTCCTTAGCTTTGGGAATCAACCCAAATGTGATGACTGCAACAGTGAAACACGAAGAACATAGTGCATTTGTGTACACTTACCATAAATGTAGATGTTCAAGTGTATTCACTGTTGCAGTCCTGGTTACCCTCCCTCCAGCCCCCTGACTTCTCTTGACTTTTACCTTTCCTCCTTGTTTGGTATATATTATATCATGTGTATTTGCTTTTTGCTGAGGGTGTTCCATACCATATAATTGCTTCCTATCATGGGGGCACCTGACATCTGGGGCAAGAAAAACTGATGTAATGGCATCGGCTACATGTTTTATACCCCTGATGACCTGACGTCATGGAAGAAGCAACAGCATCCGACGCACAAATCCGAAGTCTCTGGTATTCAGGCCGGCTGAGGGCTACCTGCAGGCAAATAACCCAAATGTGATGACTGCAACAGTGAAAACACTCAGACATCTACATTTATGGTATGTGTACACAACTGTACTTTGTACTCAATAATCGGCCTTAAAAGGGAAGAATACAGGGATGTTATGACCTCCTTGTCACTAGATGAGATACCCTTACTTATGAAGTGGGCCACGTAGAAAGCTTTCCGTACAATGGAAGCAACATGGTGGTCAAAAGTCAGGTTGCTATCAATCTGGGTGCCCAAATCCCGCACGACTGACTACGTGCTTAGGGCATTGTTATTAATGTGATAATTTGTGGAGACGTCACTCTCCCCAAAGAGAATGATGATGCATTTTTTGTATTTAGCTTGAGGCCATGTTTCTGGCACCAGTCATTTGTTTGGGTGAGAACCCTTGGAGGATGTCCATGTCACTAGCCTTCGACACTATTCCCCACTCTGGCATAATAGATAAACTCTTTTAACTAGGCATCAATCCGTATGTTACCAGATGGGTAGCTAACTGGCTCACTGATAGAACCCACCTAGTCAAAATAGGGGAAGCCACCTCAAGCAGTAGACCCGTATCGAGTGACGTACCACGTGGTTCGGTCTTGGGGTTATTTGGGATATACTTTTCTGAGGTGCAGGCCAAAACCAGTGGGCTATGGCTGACCAAGTTTGCAGATGACTGCAAGCTGGGCACTGCCATCAATAGGGGGCAGTTTGCCTTATAAAAGTTTTTAAAGTTCTTGGGGTTTGTTGGGGGGAGGGGTCTAAATTTACTTTAATTTCCAGGGAAAATGCTTTGTAATCTGATCTTACCAGAGAAGGCATCACATGTGGGTGGAGCAGCGCTCTCCCATACTTGTAAGTATCAGATCTAGGATATTTGTCCACTGGTTGGAATGCAGACCATCTGCTCCAGGATATTTGAATTTACATAGCCAAGGAGTCATTGGGCCTGTATGTTTGGTGGTTGTGTATGCATCCTAGTTAATGGAGGTAATTAAAATCATCCGTGAGTATGGTATTGAACTGGATGATTTATTCTAGTAGCTCTAGGTATGATGTGTGAGTATGATGGTTCTTGGGGCTATGCCAGATAAGTTTACCAGTTAACAGCAAAATCATTTTTATTAACCTGAGATCCAAGTTCTTAAAAGCTGATGCATCATGTTCCTTTTCTCCAAGAAGTATTACAGTCAGAAGGTGCATGACACACAGTCTGCCTTGATTTGATGGCTGTCAACAGTACTGACAGAAAAACTGAGAAACCATCCCAGAAGACAGAGTTTTATGTCATATTACCTAATGCAGTAATTATTTGTAGTCCTGAACAGTGACAGTGAAGGGGTGCATTTTGTGCTGTGTTGTATCAAAACTGGCATGGACTAGTGTACACAATGTTCTTCATCTCACATTGCTGCAGTCTTTACACTTGGGGTAGTCCGCTGTCCTCGGTCGGCCCGAATATCAAAGTATAAGGCTGACGTCGGTCAAGGCGCATTTGACTGACATCAGGACATCAGGGTACAAATGCGCATGACCGACGTCATATCCTCAGTCTTTTTTGCCGCATGGTCCGATGCAGAAGCAGCGTTGCAAGTGCCGGTTGGCGTTCTGAAATTGTTCGATTTCGGAGTTTCAGACCGAGTCAAAGTTGGCTAAGTACCCCGTTGGGGAATATTTTAGTTTTTTCTTGCCTCAGTGGTTTACCGGATGTCAGAAAAAGTGAATAATTGTATTTCTTGTGGGAAACAGATACCGCATAGAGACTACCATACTTTGTGTATTCCTTGTTTAGGGCCTGAGCACGACGTTGTTGGGTGTCGCTCTTGTGCTAGATTCAATAAGCGCACTATTAAGAGAAGATTAGATTGTGCCAGGTTAGTCTTCGAAGCGGTGCAATTATAAAATGCCGTCGGATGCTCCGACGCCCGCTTCTTCGAAGAAGCGCAAGGACAAAGCAGTTAAACCTAGGCTAGAGGAACCGCCAGTACCGGACGCCGGTTCTTTAGAGGTGTAGGTGGAGCCGGTGGTTCCACCAGAGGTTTCTTTGGGATCCCAGGGAGAGACTTTGTTATTGCAGGATGTGGCCTCTCAGGAGGCAGGCCAGGCTGATGGGGCTTCTCAGGTTACTATACTCCCCTCCCTGCCTAGGGTGGTTAGGCCCTCTCCTTCTGTTTCCAAGGCTTCTCCCAGGGGCAGGCCAGGTTTAGCTTCAATTGGTGTTACCCCTAGCTCTTCAGGAACTGTGCCCAAGAAGCATATGCTTAAAATGGCAGAAGATTTGATTACTTTGATTAGGGGTTCTATGCCCCCTCCTGATAAGAGACCTAGGGTGGAGCCTGAGCTAGGGAGTTTTGAGCAGGCTTCAGATGTTTCAGAGTCTTCGGCTGAAGACTTACAGGAGTACTCTCCTTATTCTGATTCTGATTCTGATGTGGATGATTCTACTCCTTCTGCTTCTCCTCCTGAGGATTTTTCTTTTTCAGAAACTCTTCATTCCATGAGGGAGCATTTTAAGTGGGAAGGTCAGGACTTCTCTGATTCCAGGAAAAGGCTTAGGGAATTTTTGTTTTTACCCCAGCATAGGCCTTTGGCTATACCTCCTGTTTTGGATGTAGTGGAAGATGTTTTTACAGAGGCTTCTCTTAATCCTGATTCTTTGCCTCCTGCTCCTGTTAAACCGGATAGGTATTACAGGGTGCCTGAAGCTCATAAGTATCTTTTAAGAGTCCTAGGGCAGACCCAGAAACTGTTAGCCAGGGGCCTAAAGGTGTTAAGGCTTCTGTTGTTAAGAATCCGGTTCCTGCAGACAAAGAGGCCAGGGCCTTGGATAGATGGGGAAAGAAAGTTTATACTTCTTCCACTCTTGCTATGAGGGCTTTGAATTGCCAGTTTCACATGTTGAAATACCAAAACTATCTCCTTTCACAATTGAAGTCTAAAGTTGATGCTCTGGCAGAAGGTATTGATTGTAAAGAGTTGCAAGATTTAGTACATGTTTCTGAACAGGTGGGTAAGCATTCTTTGCAATGTGGTTTTGATGCTGTACAGGCCTCGTCTAGGGTGGCTGCCACTGGGTCAGTTCTTCGCAGGCACGCCTGGCTGAGGGATCAAAATTTATCTGAACATGTTAAAACAAGGATTTTAGATGCTCCTTTACAATCTGACGTGTTGTTTGGTCCTCCTGTTGAGGCAGTTTTAATGAAAATGGAAGACAAGGCTAAGTCTATGCAGACTGTTAAAGATTTTTTGCAGGTCCAGCCTCCAAAGTTTAGTAGAAATTGGCCTACTAAGGGGTGGGCGTATCCTTCTTATGATTCCCAGTCTAGGGGTAGATCTAGACGTGGTAGGGGCAGAGCTCAGGGCTCTTTCAGGCCTAGAACAGGGAGTTCTCCTGCACAGTCTTCTGGTGAGGGCAGGGGTCAGTCCTTTCGTAAACAGACCCAATGACCTACCTTTTCAGCTGCCAGAGCCTTCTCGTCTGGCAGCACCTTTGGGAGGAAGGTTGGCACTTTTCAAAGAAAATTGGAGTTTAATTACCCAAGACAAATGGGTATTGGATATCATACACCACGGTTACAGGTTTTATTTCCATACCTTGCCTCCTTTCAAAGGCATGCCAGACGTTCCTCCACAACAAAGAATAGAGGCTCACAAGCAAGTTTCTCTGTTACTCCAAATAGGGGCCATACAGCCGGTCCCTATGCCAGAAGTGGGCCTAGGATTTTATTCTCGCCTGTTCCTAGTACCAAAGAAGGGGAACACGTGGAGACCAATTTTGGATTTATCTACCCTCAACACTTATCTGGACATTCCCAAGTTCAAAATGTTGACGTTACAGCAGCTTTTACCTCTGCTGGGCAAAGATCATTGGATGGTAACTTTGGATCTCAAGGAGGCTTACCTTCATGTTCCTATCAGACTAAGTTGCAGGAAGTATCTGCGTTTCGAGCTGGGACTTCTCACTATCAGTTCTCTGCATTGCCCTTTGGCTTATCTACTGCGCCCAGAGTGTTCACGAAAGTTCTGGCTCCAGTGATAGCTTTCTTCAGGCTAAAAGGAATACAGATCTATCCTTATTTGGACGACTGCCTGATTCTGGCTCAAGGAAGGGAAGAGCTTCTTCATCATTTGGAATATGTGATAGCAGTGCTAAGATGCCTGGGGTATTCTGTGAACGAAATAAAGTCCAGTCTAGTACCCTCTCAGGACATGTGCTTTCTGGGTGTGAGACTGAATACAGCATCCCAGATGGCCTTTTAACCCCGGACAAACAAAAGAGTCTATCCCTTTACTTCCATCAACTATCTCATCAGTCCGGGCTGACTGCAAGGACAGTCCTTCAAGCCTTAGGGTTCATGGCATCTTGTATTCTGGTGCTTCCCAATGCCAAACTGCATATGAGGAAGCTGCAATGGTATCTCAAAATGTATGGACACAGCACTGCCAGGATCTGGACACTGTCATTCAAATAATACCTTGCATTCAAAAGGAATTTTTGTGGTGGGCTCAGGAATGTCACCTAAACAAGGGACTCTCTGTGACCCGGTCAGAGGCGAGTCAGATTTTAACGACAGATGCCTCAGACAAAGCTTGGGGAGCTCATCTAAATGGAAAGTGGATACAAGACAAGTGGCCTGCCAGACTACAACATCTACATATCAACCTGAAGGAGATGTTAGCAGTCCAGTTTGCATTAATAGCTTTCAAGGATTTACTTCTTCCAGGACAGGTGTTGATTCTAACAGACAACACAACTGTCATGTGGTACATCAACAAGCAAGGGGAACGCATTCTTATCCTCTATGCAGGCAAGCAATGATTTTGTGGGAGACTGCTCTCAGTTTACAGCTCAATCTTCAGGCAAGGTTTCTGCCAGGAGCACAGAACTCCTTAGCAGATGTGTTGAGCAGGCAATTATGGATCCCCACGAGTGGAAATTGGATCCTCATGTATTTCAGAAATTGACAGTGTCATGGAGAACTCCAGACATAGATCTGTTCGCTTCTCCACTAAACCATCAGCTGCCAAAGTTTTGCACAAAAAGGTTTCATCCCACAGCTTGGAGAGTGGATGCTCTTTCTTTCAATTGGAGCAATCTTCATGTGTATGCCTTTCCACCTCTGCCTCTCCTCCCAAAGGTACTTCTAAAGGTCAGACAGGACAAGCCAAGGATGATTTTAATAGCTCCAGATTGGCCTCGACAGCACTGGTACCCATTACTGAGAAGTCTAGTACGGAAGCCTCCATGGCCTTTGCCTTGATTCCACACCTATTGTCACAGGAGGACAGCCATTTGCTCAATGTCAAGCTTCACTCTCTGCACCTAACAGCCTGGCATATTCTGTTTTGAACCGTAGTGGGCCTCCACTTCCTCAGCAAGTTTTGAATGTTATTTTGGAAGCTAGAAGACCTAGTACAAGGAAAGTGTATGCAGATAAATGGAAGAGATTTTTATTTTGGAGTGCAGCAAAAGATTTTGATGTTTCTGAGCCTAATTTGAGTGTGGCTCTTCAATATCTTACTGAGTTACTGGACAAAGGTTTGTCTTTCTCTTCTATTAAGGTTCATGCTGCAGCAATTTCGGCTCACTATGATTGTGACCCACCATTGTTTTCTCATCCTTTGTTCAAGCAATTTCTTAGAGGGGCAAAGAATATAAGACCCCACGAAGAGCTCCTACTCCTGCTTGGGATCTCAATTTTGTGTTGGAGAAACTCACTCTACAACCTTTTGAGCCTGCAGCTACTTCTGAGTTGAAATATTTATCATGGAAGACTGCTTTTTGTTGGCCATTACCTCTGCAAGAAGGGTTTCTGAATTGCAGGCCCTTATGGCGGTTGAGCCTTTCTTGATTTTCCATAAGGATAGGGTATCTTTACGTACTAATCCTTCCTTTTTGCCTAAAGTGGTTTCTAGTGTGGCTTTAAACCAAACTATTCATTTGCCTACTTTTTATGCAAATCCCCAAAATAAAGGGGAAAAGATTTTGCACACTTTAGATGTACACAGGCAGTTGCGATATTATTTGGACAGAACTAAAGGGTTCAGGCAGTCTCAGCAGTTGTTTGTTTCTTTTGCTTTGGGTTCTCAGGGCAAGCCTGTGTCAAAACAAACTATTTCTAAGTGGATTGGGTTTTGCATTGCTTTCTGTTATTCCCATCATGGCAAGGAGATTCCAGCTGGGATTAGGCCTCATTCCACTAGGGCTACTGCCACTTGACAGCCTTTTGAGGGAGTGGCAACCAAGGATATTTTGGAGGCAGCTACTTGGAGTTCAGTGCATACTTTCTCTAGGCATTATCACCTACCACTTTACTCTAATTCCAGGGCTGGTTTTGCCACTGCTGTTTTGCAGGGCATTTTGGCAGCTCCTGCTTCCTGTAGTTTGGCCATCCTCCCTTACCTCTGCTTTGGGATTCTACCCAAGTGTAAGGACTGCAGCAATGTGAGATGAAGAACATAGTACAGTTTTGTACCTACCATAAATGTAGATGTTCAAGATCCACATTGCTGCAGTCCAATTACCCTCCCTCCTTCCCCTCTGTAGTTAGAGGTGGTTGTGTGGGTTGGGTTGTAAATATTGTGTATATTGTATATATTGTACATATAATTAGTGCAAGTGTGGTTGGTTGTTTGTTTGCTGTCTTTTGGTTTTGACCTTTATGTTTAGGGTCTTCTGACATCTGGGGCAAGAAAAGACTGAGGATATGACGTCGGTCATGCGCATTTGTACCCTGACGTCCTGATGTCAGTCAAATGCGCCTTGACCGACGTCAGCCTTATACTTTGATATTCGGGCCGACCGAGGACAGCGGACTACCCCAAGTGTAAGGACTGCAGCAATGTGGATCTTCGAACATCTACATTTATGGTAGGTACAAAACTGTACTTTTTTCAGTGTCAACATTATAAAAGTCCAAGTAAGTTTAGGTGATCTTCAACAAATGTGAGATTTGCTTTTCTTCAAATTAATCTTAGTGATACAGAATTTTATTCATCTTATTGTCTTGTATTCTTTCATTTTGTCTTTTTTTTCTGGGTTTGACAGACTCACCTCGTCGGTTCTGGTGGTATCATATGTTCTGTTGGCTGATCAGCTTCATTGGGGTGGTTTGCATTCTTCTGGCGCATGAACACTACACGGTGGATGTCGTGGTGGCATATTTCATTACTTCAAGACTATTCTGGTGGTATCACAGCATGGCCAACATAAAGGCAAGTTTCTGTGTTAGGTATTTTTTGCGTATGTCAAAGACTAATAGATTTTGACTGTTGGATCCTGTAGCATAGTAGATGCTGGTGTGTGTGTGTGTGTGTGTGTGTGTGTGTGTGTGTGTGTGTGTGTGTGTGTGTGTGTGTGTGTGTGTGTGTGTGTGTGTGTGTGCACGTGCGCATGTGGGTGCACATGCGTTGGTATGCATGTGTGTACATTTCCTTGTGTGTGTCCCTGTATAACTTTTATTGAAGAAAGTAACTAGAAACATTAGCTGAACTCTGGTTTTATGCAGTTATCGGTCACAATGCTGTATTGTTAAAGATTATGTGCAAAAGTTAGAGGTAAAACTTTGTTTTTCCACAAGAAAGTGTTCATTTGCATCTTCACACTTGACCATACTTGCATGGAAAAGTGAAGTTACTTTTTTTAAAATTGTTTTTAAAAATTCCCACTAGAACATCTTCTAAAATGCAGAAATGTAATGTATGTGCATCCACATGTCCTGATTAAGTACATGGTGACAGGACACAAGTGTATCACTGTTTGGACAAGCACTTATTAAAGTTAATTAGACCATCTTAAGCATTGTCAAACAATTAGTTAATTACTAGCCTGTTAAAGTAACAGTTTGGCAAAATCTATTGGTAGAGTTGCAGTGATTTTACAGTACAACAGGAGGTAAGGAAGTTGAAGCAAGTAACTGAGGAATTATAAAGTAAAAAATATGAGGTTGTATGGTAATCGTTCAGTCATTACTAATTTCATAGTTTTGCTGTGGTAGTGCTGTTGCCTCACAGTAAGACGTTCTGTTTGATTCTCAGCTAGAGCATCTTCTGTGTGGAGACATGCGTGAATGGGCATACCTTCATTGAAGGTTGTGCATCAGGGTCGGCAACTCGGCACATAAAAAATCTACTGCCAATCATTAGCGGACCGGAGTTCTGCTGTGGCGACCCCTAACAGGGAAAAGCCGAAAGACACAACAACTGTTTGAAAAAGAGAGGATGGGACGAATTGTATTAGGGGACCCACTGATGATAGTGGAGCTGTTGATGCATTTATAGCAGTCTTAAATTGAATGGGTTAAAGAAAAAAAAAGAAATCCTAAATAACATACAGTGCTTACAGTTGCTGAGAATGGTAGAGACTCTATAACAATGAAGAGTCCATCTTTGGAAGAGGTGATGGCAGTTTTCCAGGATGAGCAAGGGGTAAAACTCCAGGAATTCTGATAGAGGTTTGAAATATTCACATAGAAAAATAACTGCCTTCTGTGCATAAGATTTTAATACTGTTTGGAGATAAGGGATATCCATATGTTTATAAAAATGGTGATAACTTTATATTGAAAGAGGGAAAGGATTACAAGTTTAGCTTCTTCGTGTTGGCCTGTTTCAGTGTCAAATCATAATTACAAGTTGTTTTCTTGGCCATTATAGCAATGAAACTGGTATATGTGTCACAGTTGATTGAAAATGATTAGTATGGATACATAGGGAGAACAAAAACATTTGATAATATTTTAAAAACAGGAATGTTGATGAAGACAGCATTAATTACAAATTAAAAAATTATAATAGTTCTAAATCTGCAAGCAGATTAAGGGCTTTGGAAGGGTTGCATGGTTTTCTCTTTGGTGCTTCTTGAGTTTGCAACTGTTTATTTTCTCTGTGATATGTTCAAACATATTTAATATGCATTGCTGACTACAAATACATATTATGAGACGCTTAGGATATTTAGAGCCTCTTTTTGGTTTCATGTAGCTGCTACATGGTACACTGAAGGACGGTGGCTATGACGTTCAATATGGTAATAGTCCTTAGTAGCTGAATGCTAATGATATGCCTCCTTGTTTATAAAGGGGTATAGTAATGTGAAACCTTCCATAATGTATGAACCAGCCTTGCCTCATAAGTTGGTCAAGGGAAAGGCAAGTGAAAAGGTGACTAGCTTTGCAAATTTTGAAAACAAGTTATCTGACCTTGGTGACTAAGGTCAGGTTTGCTTAATGGCCATTCCCACCTTGACAAAAAGATCTTCTTCTTCTAAGTCTTTCGGCTTTTCCCGGTTAGGGGTCACCACAACAGATCACTGTCCGCTCATGATTGGCAGTGGAGTTTTACAGTGTCGAGTTGCCAGCCCAGCGCCCAACCTTCCACAGAAGGCACACACACGCACACACTCATGCCTAGGGCCAATTTTAGTGTGTCCAATCCACCTACAGCATGTCTTTGGGATGTGGGAAGAAACCGGAGCACCAGGAGGAAACCCACGCGACCACAGGGAGGACATGCAGACTCCGCACAGAAGGCACCCCAGCCAAGGATCGAACAGGAGAACCTCTTGCAAAAAGATCTGAAGGTGGTAATTATCCTACATAACCCCAGCTCTCTGGGAAAGAGCCACCAAGGTCTGTCTGCCTTTCAGTGTTTGAAAATGGCATATAAAATGTATTTTGTTATACTCCCTATAAAAACTACTTATTTCAAAATTAAGGAAGTTTGAAAAAGGTCTTACTTGTGTTTAGCGGCTATTTCCACCTTCTACAAAAAGATCCGAAGGGGATAATAACTTCATCCTGCTCTTTGGAAAAAAGCCACCATGATCTGTTTGCTTTTGTGAATCTTGCCTGATCCATTTTAGATTATTTCAGGGTTGGGTTTCTGTGCATCACTGCATACTTCAGCACATAGGATTTTCACTTTCACTGCATACTTTCAGCAACAGCATAAGCTCTGTGAAAGAGAGCAAGCAAGTTCTAAAACTGTGTGTGTGTGTGTGTGTGTGTGTGTGTGTGTGTGTGTGTGTGTGTGTGTGTGTGTGTGTATATATATATATATATATATATATATATATATATATATACACACACACACACACACACACACACACACACACACACACACACACACACACACACACATATAACACATATATATATATATATATATATATATATATATATATATATATATATATATAGACTTGTATATATAAAATAAACTTCTAATAAACCTGCATTATACACGTATAACTGCAATGTACTTCTGATGTGGACCTGAGGAAGCCTAAGGGCGAAAGCATTTTCAAATGTTTATTTTCTGATGGAATTCTGCCCTTACTTATCCCGTTTTATTTTCAAAAAAAAGTTTTTGCTCCTTTGTGTTAAGGCGGTTATCACTTCTGCCATGTAGTGTTTGAAAGATATTTACCACTGTTAAAATGTAAAATGATAGAAAACTTTGTAACTTAACCTGGAGGCATGGGGTACTTACAGTCCCTTTTCTTTGGCTATATAAACGGTGGCATAAATTTTCCACGAATGAAATCCTCTCTAGGCAGACTTGATACCCACCCCACTCCCCGGGAATTATACTATTTAAGCTGCTTAATTGTAAATTTGGAATCCGACAACAATATTCATCCATTGTTGAATCTGTTTAAACCCTTAACTAGACTGTTTTTTTCCTCTGGAAAGATGACTTTATTCATTTTTGCTAAGTTACCTGTGGCCAGGATCCAACATTCTGAGTAGTTATCCTTATTCCTTATCTTTTATTTTCAGCCTTGATTTACCCCTTCAGACAATTTTTTTTAATTCCCCTCCATACACGATTTTGAAGCTTTCTAATGCACAAAAACTGTACTTCATAACCAATATTCTAGTGTCATCAGTAATTTAAAGAAAGAGGACATACATCTCACATGTCCCTTACTTAGAATCAAAAATAAGTAAATATCCTTGTATGGTAGAATTCTGCAGTAAAGTTCATTGACCTCTACAGATTTTACAGTTTCTTTGATTATGTGCTTATATTTTCCCATCATTTTTGTCACTCTTAGTTTTTAAGCCTGTTTCTAAGCAGCATCCCAAAGCCCTACTGGAATCAAGTAGTTATGTGCAGTTTGGTACTCCAGTTTTATGCTTATTAGAAGTCCATATTTTTGGTTGCATGTACACACTTTTCAAGGGCCTTTGCAGCTATTTCAGCGTGTGCAGGTTGAGAGGTATGCCTGCAGATGCCACTTACTTTTTCCAGTGTATACAAAAATATATTTTGCCCACCCCTTTGTTTTATTTTGCCTTTGCCAGGAAAATCTGTGGAGGCCTGAGGAGAAAAGATCCAATTAAATTGCACAAGGTATTACAGAAGTTTTTACAAAGATATTACATAATTAATACACAGAGATCACTCAATGAATTACACAAGGTTTTACCCAAGTATTTCACACACAAAAATAGATGGGTGTGCCTTCTTTGAAGGTTGGGCATCAGGCTGGCAACTTGACACCGTAAAAATCCACTGCCAATCATTAGTGGACCCAGAGTTCTGCTGTGGCGACCGCTAACTGGGAAAAGCCAAAAAAAAAAAGAAAGTAAACAAAGATCACTTATGTACAGAAGTTGTCTTGCAATTTTTTTTCATATATTTTCATAGTTGGGGTGGAATAGAGTATTAGAGCAACATTTAGTATGTAACAAGAGGAGACGTTAGTTTGGTGTTAATGAGGCAGTAATGAGTGAGGAGGAGGAGTAGAATTTTTGTCTCCTCTTCTAACTCTTTAATCTTCTCGTAATGCAGTATGTAGTTCCCTTCCTTAATGCATTGCCATGGTTCTTCTTTACTTTTTTCCTGCTACTTAATTGCCAGGTTATTAATGAACTGTCTGAAATGTAGCCACATATAATTCTAGATTTGTGTCATTATCACAAGTGTTTATTTTAATCCAGGACTAGTAAACAACTCAGTGTCATTATTACTGTTGGACAGTGGCCTTGTCACATTTACTGTTGTGATTGCCCCCCTACATTGCTAAGGATTAGAATAAGAATATTCCTTTTTTTTTTCTGGTCAAGATCAGCTTCTACCAAAACTTCAGCTATTTCTCTATTCTGACTTTTGAAGCCTTCTGAGTATGTACCTGTTGAGGATTTCCTGTTCTGTTATCCCCAATTCTGTATTTTTTCTCATCTCCACAGTTTGTTACATGTGTACCTCCTGCCAGTGCAGTGCTACTGCATTACAGACCAGGCTAGAGCAGTGTGCCTAAGCCCTGAAATACTCAGCTCCCTTCCACCCTCCCAACACACACAAACATACACAGTTTCGCTGTCAAGTGTATATTTATCTAGGAAAAGTAAGGAGGAGGGTCTAGAAAGATAACATTTTAAGGATTCCTGGAGCCACCAGGTGATGAATCGGGATTCCCACCAGCACAGTGTGTATTGTATTGCAGAACAAGGAGCACATTGTCAACCACTACCATAAGTGCAAGTGTTCCAACCTACCCACTTGAATATCAAAGATAAATATTGCTTACTTGATTTCACTTGAGGGTGTGATTTGAGTGCTTTAGTACAGGGATAGGCAAGAAGATTCATCAGTAAATCCCAGACCAGTGCCACAGCATTGAGAGAAGGTGACAGACTTGGAAACTCTAAATCAGACACACCCTGCAAACAAGTTTACCCTCAAGGTGCCTTCATGTGCTACCTGCTGTCCCTCTAGCAAGTGCTAAGCTAATGGCCAGCCTTGGCTGACAGCTTCAGTCAGTGATGAGAAGCTCAAGAGATGCAACCCCTGGAAAGACCTTGGGACCTTTCTAACAGAAATTGTTACAACCTGATGAAAGCGCTCAATAAAACGTTTGTTCTACTACCTTGGTGGAGTTCCTGTGGTACTGTGTTCCAGGCTTGGCTCATTTTTGGTGTTGCAAGTTTTTTTTGTTTTGGTTCCTGGCTTGGGAAGTAGCTCTTCAGCACACTTTAATTCTCCAATCATTTTACATGCCATCAAACACAGTGGCAGACAAGCTGAGCTGGACTGTGACAGACCATCACAAATGGAAATCAAATGATGCGGTCTTCCAGGAATTGATCCATTTTTGGGGAATGTTTCTTTGTCTCTTAAAATAGAAAACTGAACAAATTATACTCCTGGACTCCTTACAAACAAACATGGAAAACAGTGGTGGAAAATGTTCCTTTATGCATTTCTACCCTTCTCACTAATATCCAGGATAATTCTGAAGATTCAGAAGGACTCCCCAAAGATCATTAAGCAACATTAGTTCTCCCATCTTATGAAATTGGCCAAGAGCAGTTGCCACAAACTTCCTCACAAACTGGATCCACTCACACAACATGGGGGGCAGAATTTGAAATACCTCCATCTGCTTTCCTCACAAATCTTTCACACATCTACTGAATATCCATTAATCTTTTATCTGTTAGTGACATTACTGCTTGATTAGCAGGTATGTAACTAGAGTGGTGTTCAGTACTACTTCGGAAAACACTTTGTTCAAAAGTGTATTCAACTTATGAAATATGGCAACTGTACTTTGTATTTAGTGTATTTGATGTCAGCAACTGAAAGTAAGAATGCTGATGAGCATGGTAAGTAGGTTGGGGCCATGTTCAAGTGTGTGTGTTTTAGGGTTAGATTAAAGGTTAAGTAAGGGGATAGATTTAATTGTGTATGCAACTGCACGCAGGCATGAGTGTATGTCAGTTAGGGTTGTAGAAGGGGTTAAGTAAGAAGTAAGATTTAATGGTGTGCGTAGTTGAGTCTGTGTTTGTTTGCTAGTGTTTCCCAGTTAGCATTGAGTATGGGTTAGGTAAGTGGATGGTTTCAGTAGTGTGTGTATGTGTGCATGCACATGTGTATGATCAAGTCTGTCAAATGTAATTTGTTTGACAAAGTAGTGGTGCATGGCACAAGTTTGTGTTTGTACTTTAGGGTTAGGATATTTGTGTTTTGCTTAGTGGTACCTTTAGGAAAAGTGGTTTTCATGAATGTGTGGGAGTACAGTTGGGACAAGGGCAGGGGCTTTGGTTGTCATGCATGAATAGGGTAAGTTAGGTATATAGGCACAACTTTCTAACTCCTATGTTTTTCCTGAGGGAAAATTCCCCTTTCCTCTTGCAGAGTGCTCTGCCCTTTGCATCATAAGGCTTACAAACTACTTTCAGCTTGCCACACGTAGGGAGAAAGAGAGAGAGAGAGAGAGAAGGTTCCCCCAAAGCATCTTTAACCACCTGGAAAATCTGAAATTTGTATTTCAGTTCACTACTTAGATTCCCCCCTCCAACTTATCCCCAAGGCCAGATTTTCTTGTCCGGTCTCTTGATTCTATTTCTTGGCTATTTTTACTATGATACTTTAAGGATGTGGGTAATCTGCCCATCTTGTCTTTCAGTGAGGAGCAACTCAACAAGCCTGTTTAATCGGGAGGTCCCCCATACAAGGCTTCACTGCTGCACCTCCAAGTTAATTAACTCTAAAGTCACAAAACTGTGGGGTAAGTTAGCATATTAGAGCCCATCTGATTTAAATGTGCTTATTGGATATTGGCTCACCTGCAAAGTGATCTATCCAGGTAAAGAATTGCCTGTGGTTAACTAACATGTGGTCAGTGTAATATGGCTTGATACAAAGCACTTACTGTAGTCTCGTTCTTCATACAGAATCTTTCTTCTTCTAGATGCCCGTTGTCTAGGTAAGTAAAGATGTATGTTACTTAATGCCATGACAGCAGGGTGAAGGGGATGGCTGCCAGTGCACAAGCTGTTACGGGGCTTGTTCGAATTGGTTCTTATAAGCTTTTAAGCAGTTGCAGTCAGAATCATGGCTGCTTAAAAGACAGCATGTCAATGTTTGCGCTAAAAACTGAAGCAAGGGGCCCATATAGCTCCTTATTACAGGTTTACCAAAGGTGTTTGATACTGCAGAGAGCTACCTGGAAGATCTTTTTTCTGTCCTCAACTCAGAGGACTTTTTTCACCCACATTTTCAAAGTGAGGAGTTAACAAATAGGGGGATTATTCAGAGTGCCTACCAGCCTTGCTATTGCTTTGATGTTACTTCTATGGTTTGTTTGTCATGGTATTTGATGTTGTCAATTTTCATTCATTCCTCAACAGATGGGTTTGGATCTGAACCATCGGATCAGACTCTGCTGTTGCTAAACCCTAGTGGCAACCGGGAACTCTCGAGCGTCACCCTTACCAATAATGCACCAACTCCAGTTACATCAGATCTCATTTGCCGATCCAGCGAAAAGACGTGGTCTACAGCTACTCTTGAGCTTTGTAGACATAAGTGACAGTTATTTTTCTTACACTCTGTTTTCCTTACTGTTTACTGTCTATATTATCTTAAACCTTACCCTACTTCTGTTTTCATCTGTTTAGTAATCCCTGTGTAATTTTCTACTCGCTTGTTGTACTTGTGTACTCTCAGATACTATCGTTAGTATCTCTTCCTCGTCCTTTGGAGAAGCTATTTCTGATAGTTTTGCTTCTAAAATTGTCAAAGAAATCCTCTTCTCCGAGGCCTCCATCATCATCTTCTACCTCAGATTCTTCAAGGAAAAGATTAGCAGAGGATCTGGTCTCAACTCCAGATAACAAGAAATCAAAACTTACCGATCCTATATCAGCTATGGATCTGAAGGTCTCAAAGCCATCTGACCCCACTGTCTGAGATCTGTGTGTACTTCTAAACAGGATCCAACAAGTTCTAAAATATTGGATACTAAGTTGTCGGATCCAGTATCACCAAAAATGGCATTTAAACCTTTACCTAGAGTAAGGTACCCTCCCTCCCTGGACCCTGTCCCGGATAGAGCACCTTCTCCTTTTTTGGAGCATCCCAGGTCTCCTTCTACCTTTTCTGCTTATTCTTCCAGGAGCCAAACAACGCAGGTATGCAGAGTCTGGTGAGGAAGATCATCTTAGTGCAGGGACAGATTGGAGATGTTCTTCGTGTTTCACTGTTGGAGTCATCACACTTGGGTTATCTGCCTGCAGGTAGACCTCAGTCAGCCCAAATACCAGAGACTTAGTATTTCTGCGTTGGATGCTGTCACTCCAGGACTGACGTCGGGTCATCAGGGGTATAAAAACAGGCAGCCAGTGCCATTACATCAGTCTTTCTTGCTGAGGAGCCTGAAGCAGAAGCAGTTCGCAAGTGCCGGTCGGCCACTACCTGAATTTTTATTTTCAAACCGAATAATCCTGAAGTCTTCTAAAGCTAAGTACCCCATTGGGGATCCTTTTTAATTTGCTCTAACCGATGTCAGAAAAAGTTAGCAATTGTCTTGCCTGTGGAAAGCAAATACCTCACAAAGATTTTCATTCTTACTGCGTCACCTGTTTAGGCCCAGACCACGACGTCCCTCGCTGTCGGTTTTGTGCCTTAATGCCTGAACCATTCGCTGTCAGGCTCTTTTAGTCACTAAATTCTTTCGCTCTCGATCTCCGTATTCTGAAATGGCTTCGGAAAGCCATCCGTCTACTGATATTTCGAAAAAACGTAAGGATAAAGACAGATTGCATAGGTCCAAAACTGCCAACATTACTTCCATTAAGCTAGTTGCCAGTCTGCCAGTACTCAGTGAGGCGCCTTTGCAGCTCTTGATGCCCGCTTCAGTGGATTTGCAGGCCTCTGCTGAGACCCATTCGGAGCCGGTATGCCCCAAGATGCTTCTTTGACTATGGAACCTGTGGATGTCTCTACGTTGGATGGGTCTGGAGCCGCTGTGCAGTCACCGGCTTCTGAGGCAGTTCTTCTCTCTCTACTGATGTTTGAATCAAACCGATGACTTAACTTCTAACCAAAACTACCGAGTTTGTTAGGCCCAGAGTACGCACTACGCCTACAAAACCGATGACCAAAGCACATGCTCATGCTCCCATGCCACAAAAACAAATGCTTAGAATGGCTGAAGACCTTATTATGCTGATTAGGGGAAGTCAGCCTTCCCCTGCAAAGAGACAAACAACCCAGTCCCCCTCAGCTTCTACAGACCAGGAGTCCGATGACTCTGAGATTTCTGATTATGAAGATATGCCCTTATCTGCCTATGAGGACTCAGATGCAGATGAATCCATTCCCTCTGCCTCCCCTCCAGAGGGTTTTTCTTTTGGTGAAACCTTGCTTACTTTAAGAGAGCATTTCCATTGGGAAAGCCAAGACTATCATCAGTCCAAAAAGAGACTCGGAGAATTTTTAGAGTTGCCTCAGCACAGGCCTTTAGCTATACCCCGCTGTCCTGGATGTTGTGGATGATGTTTTTATGGAATCCAGTCTTACTCCTGACACTTTACCTCCTGCCTGTAGGAAATCAGACAGGTACTACAGAGTACCTGATACTCACAAGTATATTTTCAAGAATCCTACTGCTGACCCTGAGATCATTTCTCAGGGACCTAAAGGTATCAAGGCTACTACAGCCAAGAATCACACCCCTTCGGACAGGGATTCCAGAGCTTTGGACAGATGGGGTAAGAAGGTATATACCTCTGCAACGCTTGCTATTAGGGCATTGAATTGCCACTTTCACTTGTTGAAATACCAGCAACATATTATGGAACTCATTAAACAAAAAGTGATAACCTTTCCAGACTGTGCAGAAAATAAGTATTTGTGGGAGCTTATGCACTCTGCAAGCCAAGTCAGTAAGCATACTTTGCAGTGTGGCTTTGATGCCCTAGAAGCATCTTGCAGGGCAGCAGTCACTGGCTCTGTACTGAGAAGACATGCTTGGTTGAAGGAGCAGACCTTGCCAGACCATGTCAAATCTAAATTAATAGACACTCCTTTGAATAAGGACTGTTTGTTTGGCACCAAAGCAGAAGAGGTTCTCAAAAAGATGGAAGAAAAAGCTAAATCTTTGCAGACTGTTAAAGAATTCTTACAAGTGCAACCCCTAAGATTCAGTAGGCATTGCCCTTCAAATCACTTGTCCTTTCCAGCCCCCCCCCCATGCCTTCTCAAACAAAACCCAGGGGAAACAGACCACCCAGACTACAGTCTCAGGGTATGCAGAGATCTAAGCAATGGAGTGTCCTTACCCATAAAGCAGGGAGTGGTAAGCCACCTCCTTGCAGAAAAAGCTCACAATGACTTTTTTACTCCACTTCCCAGCCCTGCCCAATTGCTTATGGCCCTAGGAGGAAAATTTGCCCTTCATGCAAAAAACTGGATGTCCACCACTCAGGGCCGATGGGTCCTCAACATTGTATCCCAGGGTAAAAATTTTATTTCCATTCCCTGCCAACCCTAAATGAGTTTCCAGACCTTCCTCCAAACCAGTGGGCAGAGGCTCAAAACCAAGTACTTTTCCTGCTCAATATCAGAGCTATTCAGCCTGTTCCAGTAGAACAGAGGGGCCAAGGATTCTACTCCGGACTCTTCCTGGTACCCGGGAAAGAGGGCTCTTGGTGCCCAATCCTGGATCTTTCAATTCTCAACACCTTCCTGGTGGTACCAGAATTCAAAATGCTTACCCTGAAACAGCTTCTTCCTATGCTAGCCAATGATGCCTGGTTAGTCACCCTAGATTTAAAAGAAGCCTATCTGCACATCCCCATAAGGGAGTCATTCAGGAAGTATCTATGTTTCAGGGCAGGATCTATGCATTATCAGTTCTCTGCACTTCCCTTTGGCTTATCTACTGCGCCCAGGGTATTCATAAAATGCCTGGCTCTAGCCATTGCATACTGCAGGCAAAGAAATATCCAAATTTACCCGTACTTGGACGACTGCCTGATTCAGGTGGACAGTCAGGAATTGCTGCTGCAGCACCTGGCATTTGTAAAAAACCTTCTCACTTCCTTGGGGTACACCATCAATGAAAAGAAATCAAAACTGGTACCCAGTCAAAAGATTGTATTCCTGGGAGCAAGCTTGGACATAACTTCCCAGATGGCATTCCTCACTTCAGAAAAGCAAGTCTGTCTGACATACTACTTCAAACAAATGACCACCAGATCCCAGCTATCTGCAAGAAAAATACTGCAAGCCGTAGGGTTCATGGCCTCATGTATACTACTAATTCCATATACAAGGCTGCATATGAGGAAACTTCAGTGATACTTAAAAAGTCTTTGGTGCCAACATTCTTAGGAGCTGGAAACAGTCATTATTATCATACCCTGTCTAAGGACAGAGTTCCTTTGGTGGGCAGAAGCATGCAACCACAACAAGGGGCTGCCATTTACTCAACCCCATGCCGCCCAGACCCTGACCATAGATGCATCAGACTATGCCTGGGGGGCTCACATGGCTGTCAAATGTATTCAGGGCCACTGGAGCCCAAGTCAAATTCATCTGCACATCAACCAGAAAGAGATGCTAGCTGTACAGAATGCCCTGACAGCTTTCAGATCCCTACTCTTTCCAGGCCAACTGCTAATAAAAACAGACACCACAGTTATGTGGTACATCAACAAGCAGGGAGGAACCCATTCCTACCCACTCTGCAGGTTAGTTATGGCTCTGTGGAACACGGCTTTGGACATCCAAGTCCAACTACAAGCTCAGTTCCTGCCAGGCAACCAAAAATCACCGGTAGACTTAAGCAGAAATCTCCTAGACCCACACGAGTGGAAATTGGAGCCCAATGCATTCAACCTTCTTATTCAGAAATGGGGGACCCCAGAGGTGAATCTCTTTGCCTCCCCCTACAACCATCAGCTCAGCAAATTCTGCAGCAGGAATCCTCACAGCAGGGCCTGGAAAGTGGATGCCATATCCTTTCAATGGGAAAAGATCTCAATCTATGCCTTTCCCCCTGTGCCCCATCTCTCAAGAGTATTACTCAAGATAAAACAAGACAGGCCAAGGGAAATTCTGATTTCCCCAGACTGGCCACACCAGCACTGGTACCCACTCCTGCGCAGCCTGACAACGGTGCCACCCTGGCACCTACACCAGACTCCATCCCTACTCTCTTAGCAGAAGGGACACATTTTTCATCCAAGTTGCAAACCCTAAATCTTGCAGCCTGGCTTATTCCTTGAATTCTCCACCAGCAGCCCTAAGCAAACAGGTACTGGACATCATACTTGAAGCCAGAAGGCCCAGTACAAGGAAATCCTATGCTGGTAAGTGGAAAATGTATTGTTCCTGGATTCAGTCTAAAGGAGAGGAAACAGCACTGCCCTCCTTACCTCTAATCCTGGATTACTTAGCAGAACTGCTCCACAGAGGCCCATCCTTCTCCTCCATTAAGATCCATGCCTCTGCCATCTCGGGTCATTATAACACTGAGCCACCCCTATTCTCTCACCCTCTCATCAAACAGTTCCTGAGAGGGGCAAACACCTTAAGGCCACCAAGGAGAGCACCCACCCCTGCTTGGGACCTTAACTTTGTACTGGAAAAGCTCACGCTTCCCCCATTTGAACCTGCTGCTTCAGCAGAGTTAAAATTCCTCTCTTGGAAAACAGCCTTGCTTCTAGCCATCACTTCAGCTAGAAGAGTGTCTGAGCTACAAGCACTGATGGTTGTGGAGCCCTTCATCATTTTACATGCTGACAGGGTTTCCCTTAGGACTAACCCTTCTTTTATGCCTAAAGTGGTGTCCAGTGTGGCTCTCAACCTATCCATCCATTTGCCAACCTTCTTCCCTAATCCTCAAAATAAAGGGAAAGGATCCTGCACTCTTTGGGCGTGCACACATAGCTCAGATTCTACCTTGATAGGACTAAGCCCTTCAGAAAATCTGACCAGTTACTAGTCAGCTTTGCAACAGGGGCAGAGGGCAAAGCCATTTCAAAACAAACCATTTCCAATGGATTGCACACTGCATCCATTTCTGCTACAAGCACCATGGAAAACCAGCCCATCAGGGGTCAGAACACATTCCACTAGGGCAACACCTACCTCTGCAGCATTTCTCAGGGGAGTCCCTACCAGGGACATCCTGGAAGCTGCTACTTGGAGTTCTGTACACACCTTCACCAAGCATTACCACCTACCTATCTTTTCCAAATCCAGGGCAGGTTTTGCTACAGCAGTCTTGCAAAGCCTGCTAACCAGCCTCAACTCTTCTTGACTGCCTCCACCCTTCCTCAGCTTTGGGAATCCACCCAAGTGTGTGATGACTGTAACAGTGAAACACGAAGAACATAGTACAGTTGTGTACACTTACCGTAAATGTAGATGTTCGAGTGTATTCACTGCTGCAGAACTGGTTTCCCTCCCTCCAGCCCCCTGGGTTTCTCTCTCTCTCTCTCTCTCTCTCTCTCTCTCTCCTTTCTATGGCTATTAATATTGGTATTTACTTTTTACTGGTGGTGTTTTCCCCACCATATCTTAGCTCCCTATTTGGGGGCTCCTGACATTTGGGGCAAGAAAAACTGATGTAATTGTGTCGGCTGTCTGTTTTTATACCCCTGATGACCTGACGTCAGTCCTGAAGCGACAGCATCTGAAGCAGAAATACTAAGTCTCTGCTATTTGGGCCGACTGAGGGCTACCTGCAGGCCGATAATCCAAGGGCGATAACTGCAACAGTGAATACACTCGAACATCTACATTTATGGTAAGTGTACACAACTGTACTTTTCCTTGACTCCTACCCCTCCGGGTCAGGAGATCCAAATGTCTTCAACTCCCACTTTACAGGTTCCTCTTCTGACTACCACTGTAGTGTCGGAGTCCTTTGATCTGAGTTGCCCAGCCCTGTCAGTTTCAGTTTAGAGGGTATCCTTATCCTTGGATTTGAAGTCTTCCCTGAGAGCTCCAGTTCCTTTGGATCCGGAGAGCTGTCGGAGCTGTAGTCTGCCTGTCAGATCCGGTGTATTGCATTGGAATCTAAGATTTTCAGAGCCCTCTCTACACCTCAGAGCCTTGGCACTGGACAGCTCATCTCTGGCTTCCACCTCAGAGGTCTTGCCCTTGGGGCAGGAGGGGGCTAGGATCCAGAAGTGTGTCTTCTCGGGTCTGATGCCCTCGTCTTCTCTGGGCTGCTCAGTCTTTGAAGCTGCAGAGAGGGTCTTTTCTGCTGTGGCAATTCTGATGGAACCTTCCTAGTAGGATCCGAAGTCTTCCATGATGATCCTGCACTCAGAGCCTCACCATCTTGTTCCACTGGGACAGCCACTACAAAAGCCCCAAGCTTCCACTCAGGGAATTGTAATTTCCTCTTCAAATATCTCCCAGGAACATCCCACTGAGGAGATCCACAGAAGAGGATGTGCAAGAGGAAGCACATGGATTCCCTGGAGGAATCCATCACCAAGGATGCAGATTTTGATGAGGACAAAGGGCCCCCTCAGTCAAAGATGTCTCATTTGGAGACATCCTGGAAATTCTTAAACAGAGAGGTGCCTCGATGCCCAGTAACCAGATGCCTGAAGAATCTGTTCTCCTGGAGGTTTTTGGTACTCAGCCTTCTACCTCCTGGGTGACTTCTTCTGTTGAGGAGCTCATTGACATGATATCTTGGTGAGTGTGGAAAGATCCAGACAACATGGAGCCCATTCCTTGGAGACTGGATAGGATTATGGCACCACCCATGGACAGGCAGTTCTGGAGTAAGGAAGTTCTTGTTGATGTTATGGTCATTGCAGTAGCCAACAAGAAGGAACTAGCTGAAGAAAGTTCCACTGTCCATACCTCCCAACAGGGGTTGCAGGCAATGGACAGATTTGGGAATGGTGTATACACTGCATCCACTTTTGCACTGAGATCTCTCAACTACTTGGCACCTTTTACCAGATTGCAAAGGGATTTGATTAAGGAGTTATAAAGTACTCTTTCGGATGCTGTTTCTAAGGAAGTTCAGGCCTCCATGACTTCCCACTTGGCTACACTTCAGTCCATATCCAATTCTTCCATGAGGTTGATCTCAAACATAGCAGAGGGAACCTCAGGAGCAGTGGGTTCAGGCATTTCTATAAGGAGACATGCCTGAATGCACCTTTGTGAGTTTGAAGAGCCTTTCAAGTCCCTATTCATCAATGCCCCTTTTGACAGAACTTATTTGTTTGACCCCAATGTTAAGGACACTCTCTCCAGGTGTGAGACGGATGGAAAGACCCTGTCTGCCATAGGCGTGCATTTTTCGACCCCTCAACGAGCCTTTCCAGGAATCAATGGGAAGTTTGGGAGATGCGATTCAAAAAGTCTCTCAGTCCTTTCCAGGACACACATGGAGAAGGATCCCCTAGAAGACGAGGGACCTCAAATGGACGCGGACATCCATGCAGCAGAAATGGCCCACAGAACCAGGGTTTCAGATATTTGTTCTTCGACAAACCTTACCAGTGCTCCTGAAAGGAGGCCCAATTGCCCACCTCTGGAGGTAGTCAGGGGACAATTATCCCTGCGCCAGAGATGCTTGGGTGCAGAGGACTTTCAAGCTTCTTCACCAGATGCTTTGTCTTTTACATAGGCAAAACTAACAGGTGCCTGAAGGAACGTGTACTGGAGCATTTAAGAGATATAGCCAACAAGAAAGACACTAGCGCTGTAGCTAAACATGTACAAGGTGAAAATACATAACATGTGTTTAATTTTATGGTGATAGAGATTATTGAACAAAATATTAGAGGAGGTGATATAAGGAATAGAGTGGAAGACACAGAACAGAAATGGATTTTACAACTTCAAGCAGATTTCCCGGGTTAAATAGTGCAGGTTCACTAAAACCTTTTTTGAGAGCCAGACCTTTAAAGCATTGATTTTTATGTGAATGTTTTTATATGTTTTGTGTATTATTTTTCTTTAAACAGATTTTAAATATTTTATTAATTAATGACATCATACAGCTGTTGCATTTGATTGGATGGAAATAGTTTAAATTATGTGGTATTGTTTGTGTGAATAGAGTCTGATAAAGCAATTAGCTATAAATCGTGAAAGCACTTACTTTTGTACTGTTCATTAAAGCTGCATTATGTTAAGTTGTCAATCTCACCTTCATTCTTGCTTGATGGGTTCGGAGCCGATCCCTCGGCTCCGACTCGGCACTTGCTAAGCTCGAGAGTTTCTTCTACCAGCTCGAGGCAGCCCCATATCCCATGATGCAAGGCGGTAAGTACCCAGATCTCGTTTGCCGCTTCGCTTAGGAGGTCTTCTTTTTACCAGCTCCTGGTAAGTTGTTCACTTTTGTGAGTTTTAAGCCCCTTTTAGTCAAAAAACCTTGTATTGATAGTTTTAAATTTATATTATACCCTTTCTGACAGAAATTCCCTGTCTCCTTTATTTTTTGTTAGTGTATCTTAAAACCCTATCCCATCCCCCCCTGTTAGGGTGTGTGTATTGGTTTTATAGAATACCTTTTGGTATTTTATTTAAGTTATTTTGACTGGTGTGTGTGTGTGTGTTTTTCGGCACCATGTCAAAGGAGAGGGTCTCAGGTTTTAAGAAGTGTGACTCGTGCTGTCAGAAGATGTCTCTGACAAACGGTCACACTTCTTGCCTGTATTGTCTGGGCCCTCTTCACCTGCAGGACTCCTGTGCTATTTGTCACTCCTTCAGCCAGAGAGTCCTGCAGGAGAGACATAATAAACTGGTTCTTAGGGGCCTTCTTAAGCTGGAGGGCTCTCCGGCTAAGTCGGCTCCACCAAAACCAGCAAAAGTTTCCAAGGCCCAGGCTTCTGTTTCTAAGCCTGCGGCCTCGGCTCCGACTCGTACTGAGTCGAGACCGCTCGGCTGGAGCCAATTCTGGCTTGACAAAGCGTTCGGCACCGATGGCTATCGGTGCCGAACCTATTTTGACCACTTCGATGTCGGCTCCGATCGGTTCCGACACCCATGTGGCACAGGCATCGGTGTCGGCTCCGATCGGCTCCGACACCTTTACTTTGGTGGCTGTATCGGCTCCGGCTGGAGCCGATACATCGAGGCTTCCTGTCGGCTCCGAGAAGTCGGCTCCGACAGGATCTATAGTATCGGCTCCGATGGCTCATTCCAGGAAGAGGTCGAGGTCTCCTTCCTTGGAGCCGATACTGTCGGCTCGGCCGCCTCTTCTATCGGAACGGAGCCATCGGAGCCGATCTTCAAGGTCATCCAGGTTGTCAGATCATGACCTAGAGAGAGTGGTCAGTAGATTACTCAAGTCACAGGTACTGGCCCAAATGTTACACAGTCCGTCTCAACAGACGACTGTTGGTCCACACCCAGTTACAGTTCCTCCTTCAACTCTACCCCAGAGCTTGGAGTTGGAGTCTTCGGAATGGTTACTGCTACGGCTGGAGGACGGATACCCCTTCTGTTCCTTCAGCCTCTACTCTTATCTCCTCTTCCTTAGAGGGATTTGGTGGTCGGGCTTCCATGGTCTCCTCCGAGGGGGTGAGTGGCATCGGACCCTTGTCCGAGCCCGCTCTCCCCCTTGGAGCCTCGGCCTTGGTTAGCTCGGCTCCTAAATCTGCCTCGGAGACTTCCCTTGCGGTGGTCCCTGGAGTTCCTAGCTCTTCGGAGCGGGTTCTCTCGGAACTGCCTGGGAGGGGAGCATTCGAGGTGATGAAGAGTGTACTGGCCACTGGTATCAGTCAGCAGTCTGTTCCCGTAGCTCCTCCCTCTATAGTACCTGTTGACATCTCTGCCACTTCTCTTGCTACAGGACCCAGAGATCCTCCGCCTTAGGTTTCCCCATTGGGAATTTCCCCCTCTTCCGAGGATTCTCCTGATGTTTCGGGAGATCCTCCTAGGAAGAGGACTTGTAAGAGGAAGCATGTAGACTCCCCGAGTCTGTCACTCGGATACTGACTTTGATGAGTCAGAGGGATCCCCTAGATCCCCCTCTGAGGATGTCTCCTTCTCAGACATCCTAGAACTTCTAAAACAGAGGGGAAACTGGCCCACCAACAATCCCTCTGAGGATGAGTCAGTATACCTAGAGGCGTTTGGATCTCGGCCCTCCACCTCCTGGGTGTCTCCGCCTTCGACCCCTTATGCAGGTTATTGCACGAAGGCGTGGCAGCTCCTGACTCTGTAGAGCCAGTCCCTAGGAGGCCTTCAAAATTTATCACTGCCCCGAGTGACAAACAATTCCTTACCAAGGGTGTCCCCGCTGATGCCATGGTGGTGGCTGCGGCCACCAAAAGGAACTTGCAGATCCTTCCGTGCCCGTCCATCCTCCTAATAAGGACTCTAGGACCATGGATAGGTACGGCAAGCGGATGTTTTCCTCAGCGACCTTTGCCATGCTCGCTGAATTATCTTTGTCACTTCACCAGACTCCAGAGAGATATCCTGAAGGAGCTGGGAGAAGTAGTTCAGGATCCTACAGCTGCAGGGGCTCAAGAAAAGATTGCTTCGCAGCTAGGAACCCTCAATTCCATTGCTAACTCCTCCATGCGGCTAATATCTTATGCTGCGGATGGAGCAGTAGAGCCGCAGGCACAGGTGTGGCTCTTAGACGCCAAGCCTGGATGCGGCTATGTGATTTTGCGGATCCTTTAAGGCCCTTCACAAATTCTCCCTTTGATGGGTCAGCTTTGTTTGGCCCTCAGGTGAAGGAAACCTTGACCAGGTGTGAGCAGGACGGCAAGACTCTTTCTGCTGTTGGAGTCCGTTTTTCCACCCCTTCTAGGCCTTATCCCAAAGGACAGAAGGGTGGGAAGATATGGTTCCGTAAATCCCAAGGAGTCACGCCGGATTCACGTGGCCAGTTTACCCCTAGAGGCAGAGGGGGTAACAACAACAGACGCCGCTCTAGAGGCAGAGGGGTCCAAGAACCAGGGAAACAGGGAGCCTCTCTCTGATAAGCCCTTTCAGCATCCCTGAGGTGTTGCCCGGCTGTCCCTCCTTGGAGGCAGTCGGGGGAAGATTATCACTGTACCCAGAAGCCTGGCATTCCCTCACTCAAGACAGATGGGTACAGTCGATCATATCCAAGGGTTACATAATTCCTTTCGAGGAAAGTCCTTCCCTCAAGTTCCCTTCCAGATGTACCACCCGGTCTAAGGGAGATTGCAGAGTTAGAAATTGCAAAACTACTGCAAAAAGAGCCATTCAGCCAGTTACAATAGACCATTCAGAGCCGGAATCTACTCAAGGTTCTTTTGGTCCCCAAAAGACGGGAGACTGGAGACCAATATTGGATCTCAGCAGACTCAACAAGTCTGTCAGGAAGACAAGATTCGAATGGTCACTCTTCAGTCAATTCTGCCCTTCTTACAGAAGGACAACTGGATGTGCTCAATAGATCTTCAGGATGCGTACTATCACATCAAAATTCACAGACGCTCCAGGAGATTTCTCCGCTTCGGCTGGGGTCCAGTCACTTCCAGTTCAGAGCCCTGCCCTTTGGTCTCACTACAGCCCCAGAGTGTTCACCAAATGCATGGCAGTGGTCACGGCTCACCTGAGACGCCAAGGATTCCAGGTGTTTCCGAATCTCGACGACTGGCTCCTGTCAGCCACCACCAGGCATCAGCTTATACAAGCCAGGGATTACACAATAGACCTTTGTTCTCATTTAGGCATCTCAATCAACTTCGAAAAGTCATCCTTATCGCCCTGCCAGTCTATTACCTTCATAGGCGCAAACTTAAACACTGTTCGGATGTCAGCTACCCTTACAGAACAAAGAGTTTCAGACATTCAGACACATGTCAGGATCATTCTGGCCAGCAAGAAAGTACAGGCCAGAATGGTTCTAAAGGTATTAGGTCTCATGGCTGCGGCCATTACTCTTCTTCCCCTGGCTCGATTGTACATGCGCCTCCTTCAGTGGATGCTGTTCACACAGTGGTCATACCAGCAACTCCCAATGCGTCACCAGATTCTGGTGACACAGACATGCAAACAGCATCTTGCTTGGTGGATCACATCGCCTCAGGTTCACCAAGGCAGGTGCTTTGTACCCCGCCCCGATAGCCACTGTCACCACGGATGCCTCCCTGATCGGGTGGGGGGTCATTATCAGGGCAGGATGGTTCATGGGACGTGGCAACCGTTCGAGTACCATCTGCACATAAATGTCCTGGAGATGAGAGCAGTGCTTTTAACGTTGCAAGCCCTCAACGACTTTCTTCCCGTAGGGACAATTGCAGTCCACACAGACAACATGTCTGTAGTTTGGTATATCAACAAACAGGGCGGAACCAAGTCCTACCCCTTGTGTCGAGAAGCGGCCAGACTTTGGCAATGGGCGATCTCCTCTCATCGGTTTCTGGTAGCAACGCATATCCCTGGGAAAACCAACATTATAGCGGACAGATTGAGCAGAGCTATCCTCATGCCTCACGAGTGGTCTCTCAAGCAATCTGTAGCGGAAGAGATTTTTCTGGAATGGGGTCGTCCATGTTGCGATCTTTTTGCTACTCCCCAAAACAGCAAATGTCCAGACTTCTTCAGCCTCTTCCCTCTATCAGGCCATCCCCCCAGAGACGCTCTGACCCAGGATTGGCCCCAGGGACTTCTTTATGCCTTCGCTCCATTTCCTCTGATCCCTCAGGTGATCCAGAAAGCTACCATTTTGAGAGCCAAATTGATTCTCATTGCCCCTTACTGGCCTCGACAAGTTTGGTTCCCGTTCCTCCATCATCACCTTTTGGTGCAGCCGTGGCATCTGGACCCAGTGCCAGATCTACTGATTCACCAATCCGGTCAGCTGCACCGGTCAATCCCTTCTCTCAACCTCACAGCATGGTTGCTCCACTTCCTTCCTTAGCCAGGCTTCCTTTGATCTCTAACCCAGTTAGAGACATCATAGTAGCTTCACTAAAATCCTCTACCAGGAGGATTTACACAAGCAAATGGAAACGTTTCTCTTATTGGGCTAAGGCCCAAAATATTGATCCTTTTACTGCCCCTGTTCAGGCAGTTCTGGACTTCTTAGCAGAGATTTTTCATGCAGGCTCCTCTTCTTCCACAGTCAGAGTTCAATTGGCTGCTATTTCTAATTTTCATGTCGGGATAGCAGATCATAATATTATGTCCCATAGGCTCTGCAGGGCCTTCTTGAAAGGAATTTTCCTACTAAAGCCTCCAATCAGGAATCCTCCTCCTCAGTGGGATCTAAATTTAGTGCTGACATCCTTGATTCTTCCCCTTCGAGCCAGCTGTTTCTTGTTCCCTGAAATATCTTTCTTGGAAAACTTTATTCCTAGTGGCTATTACATCTGCCAGGAGGGTGTCTGAACTTCATGCTCTTTCGGTTCGACCCCCCTATTTGATTTTTCACAAAGACAGAGTATCTTTGAGAACTAATCCATCCTTTTTACCTAAGGTCGCTTCAAAGAACAATCTGAATCAATCCATTGATCTTCCTGTATTTTTTCCTAACTATTCAGATAGAGCTGAACAAAAGCTACATTATCTTGACGTCCACCGTCAGCTTAGATATTATTTGGACAGAACAAAAATTTAGAAAATCTGATCAACTTTTTGTTTCCTATGCGGATAATAAAAAGGCCTTCCTGTTTCTAAAGTGACTTTGTCCAGATGGCTTTCTTCGGTCATCACTGAAATTTATACGATCAGGGGAAAACAGCTGTGCTCAAAACCTAAAGCACATTCAACTAGGAGTTTAGCTACTTCTACAGCTTTTCAAGCTAGACTGCCTTTGGACACTATTTGTGCAGCGGCCACTTGGGCCACTCCTCACACTTTTGTTTCCCATTACAAATTGGACTTGGCCTCCAGGGACAGAGCCAGTTTTGGCTCTACAGTCCTCAAGAGTTTGTTCCATTGAGCCACCCAGGATAGAGGTGCTAGGACGCGTCCCATCAAGCAAGAATGAAGGCGAGATTGACAACTTAACATTAAGAAGTTATGTACCTACCATAACGTTCCATGTTAGTTGTCTTCTCTCGCCTTCTTTCTTGCGACCCTCCCTCCTTCCCCCTGGCCTGGACAGACCTTGTATAAGAAACTATTATGCTAAAGACCATTCAGACCTGGTCCTTTTTACATCTGTAAGTTTCTTCTTCCTTTGGGAAGTATTCTATGCTTGGTGCTATTGCCCTTTGTTAACAAACGAGATCTGGGTACTTACCGCCTTGCATCATGGGATATGGGGCTGCCTCGAGCTGGTAGAAGAAACTCTCGAGCTTAGCAAGTGCCGAGTCGGAGCCGAGGGATCGGCTCCGAACCCATCAAGCAAGAAAGAAGGCGAGAGAAGACAACTAACATGGAACGTTATGGTAGGTACATAACTTCTTATTATCTGAGTTTATCCAGCCATGGTCAGTTCGTTTATGTATTTTTTATTTTTGACTTTCAAGAAAAATGCCTGATGTTTCACCCAGTCAGAGGGAACAAGCAGCAATTCAAATACAAAAGCTGCTAGAAAAAAGAGTCATCCAAGAGGTCCTGCTAGACTAGATAGAATCTGGAACTCTCTGAAGGTTCTTTTTAGTGCCAAAGAAAACAAGGGACTGGAGACCAGTTCTGGATCTCAACAAACTAAACAAATCAGTTCAAAGAACCAAGATTTAGATGGTCATGGTTCAGTCCATTCTTCCTTTTCTGGGCAAGGATGACTGGAATGGCTGTATAGACCTTCAGAACACGCACTGTCACATAAAGATGAACAGACGATCCTATAGGTATTTACACTTCTGGCTGGGGTCCACTCATTTTCAGTTCCGAGTACTGCACTTTGGACTTACCACAGCCCCCAGGGTGTTTACCAAGTGCATGGCAGTAGTAGCAGCTCACCTAAGACTGCAAGGATTCCAAGTGTTTCCATATCTAGAAGACTGGCACATCACTGCTCCAACTAGGCATCAACTTATATGTGCAAGAGACCAGGTTCTCCAAACTTGCTTTAGTCTGGTGTAACCGTAAACTATGAAAAATCTCATCTGGAACCCACTCAGAGATTAGAGTTTATAGGAGCAATTCTCAGTAGAAAGACAACCATTGCTTCCCTTCCATTACTGAGGGTTCATACTATAATACTTCAAGTTAAAAAGATAATCTGCAGCACCTCAATTTTGGCCAGACTGGTCCTTCAGGCTCTGGGATTGATAGCAGCAGCAATAACATTGGTACCTCTAGCCAGGTTTTACATGAGAATTCTGCATTGGATGTTAGCTGCTCCATGGTTGAGTCTTTATCAACCTATGTCATACAAGATAAGAATCACCAACATTTGCAAGAGAGATCTGAAATGGTGGATTCATTCAGACCATGTTCTACAAAGCTGTCCGTTCAATCTCCTTCAGCCTAAGGCCATAGTGACCACAGATGAATCCCAGCTAGGGTGGTGGGGGCATCATCTGGGGAAGACAGTCTAAGGCACCTGGTCCCCCAAGGAGGCCAAATTGCATATAAATGTTCTTGAGATAAGAGAAGTGCTCTTAGAGTTGCAAACATTTCAGAGTGCTCTCCCTTTGGGGAGAGTTACAGTACAGTCAAACAACATGTCAGTCATCTGGTATAGCAACAAACAAGAAAGAACCAAATCCTACTCACTGTGTTGAGAAGCTCTCAGAGTGTGGCAGTGGGCGATCTCTTCCAACCGTTTCCTCTTGATGCACATATTGAGGAAATACAATGTGATAGCAGACAAATTGAGCAGGTGCATTCTTCTACCTCATGAATGGTCCCACAACAAGAAAATTGTGAACAAGATCTTCCATCAATGGGGCCAGCCTTGCTACGATCTATTCACTTCCCCCAAAAGCAAGTGCAACAGCTACTTTGCCCTGATCCCCCCAGAGGGGGAATCTCCAAGGGATGTTCTTCTTCACGATTGGCCCCCGGTCTTCTGTACGCATATCCTCCCACTCCTGTAATTCCCAAATTCCTTCAGAAAGCATCAAGGTTGAAGAGCAAAGTCATTCTCAGTGCTCCATATTGGCCTCTACAGATTTGGTTTCCCTTTCTTTGACCTCATGATTCAACCACTTTGTTTTGGATCCAACTCTCGACCTTCTGTCGACTGGCATGATACACCCAGATTTGACAAACAGGCTGACTGCCTGGCTTCTCCAATTCCATTGATAGTCAGACAACCATTGCTCTCTTCCCCTGTCCATCATATTTTAATGTCTTCCCATAAACCTTCCACCAGGAAGCTATACTCCAAATGGAAAATATTTGTTTTTTGGGCTCAAAACAGCTCCCATACATAATATAATGGATACTTGGATACTTTACCCATCTGTTTGATGAAGGAGCTAATTCTTCCGCATTTAGTCCAGTTAGCAGCAATATCACATTTTCATGTTGAGATAAATGGGTCATCTGTAGCATACTTTTAAGGCCTCCCTTTAAAGATCCTACTCCTCCTTGGGACCTAAATCTAGTACTG
>NC_056728.1:1114736334-1114789836 GCF_019279795.1 Protopterus annectens
TCATTATCGTCTTCTTTGTTTTGTTTTGCAGCTAATTTGTGTTTCTCTTCTATGAGGACAGACTTGCAGTAACTGCAAGTTGTCTACCACTGTATTTTTCCTCTTGTTGGACTCCTCCAGAGTTCTTTACTGAGTTTCAGAATTAGGCTATTGGCAGGGTAATGAATATACTCATTGTCAGTGTAGTAGCTTTGTAACAACAGGAGTCTGCATCGTAGCTCTTTTCGTTCACTCTGTGTGCTTTAATTCTTGCAAAATTTCCCAGCTGTAGTGACCTGGTGCTGTACTGTGAAGTTAAGACAAGTGTGTGTGCGTGTGTGCATGTGTGTGTGTGTGTGTGTGTGTGTGTGTGTGTGTGTGTGTGTGTGTGTGTGTGTGTGTGTATTTTGACATGCACATTGGCATCTAGTGTCCGGGAGACAGGCATCCTGTTGGGGGAGTTAAGAATTTTCCTCTATGTTAGAAGAGTAGCCTACTCATTTCAGTCACTGACCCTGTCTAATTGTTCTTTTTACAGAATTTGAGCTGATGTGAGTGTGTGAAGATGCCAGTGTCATTACACCAGTGAATGAACAACACAC
Source organism: Protopterus annectens (assembly GCF_019279795.1). Lineage (NCBI taxonomy): Eukaryota > Metazoa > Chordata > Ceratodontiformes > Protopteridae > Protopterus > Protopterus annectens. The sequence goes on from NC_056728.1 coordinate 1,114,736,916, forward strand.
TTCTGACTTAATAGGGTTTTGCAGCTAGCAAATTTAAAGCCCATTTGTCTTATCACAAACATAGTATGATGACTTTAATTAAAAAAAAAATCTGCCATGCGTTGTGCCTGCGGGGTAAGAACAGCCTGTATTTGAATAGCAGTCCAAGTTCCAAAGGTCTGGCCAAAGAAGGGGAGGCAAGGAGAAAAAAGAGCCGTCTTGTTTTTCTAATTGGTGGTTTGGGGATACAATTTCTTACTTCTTGCTACACCTTCATTCACCCTGAACATTGGCACAGCTGATAAACACAGCAGGGGCTAATATCAGACTGTGATTGCCAATCCATATATAAGCATTGTATGTTTGCCTTGGACAGTGGACAAATGTATTTATTTATTTATTTATTGACATTTGTTAACCGGGTTGGTCCAGAGGCCTGTTTTCACTGGAGGCCTGAGGAGAAAAGCTCCAGTTACAAAACAAAAATTAAGGATTATATAATTACAAATGGGTAGGGCATTAACATAAAGGCCCAGCCACAAAACATGACCCTGACTAAGGGTTAGCCTTCCAAACTGTTACCCCATAGAGAACAGATAAATAAATTGACTAGTAGGTGAACTCCAGTCATGGAAGGTTAAGAGGGAATCCCAAAAAAGCTTCTGATGCTCCATGCAAATGATGCATAATTTTGAAGGTGAATCCTGTCATTTTAATATAATATTTTAACACAAAAGTCCATCTGAATTGCACTGCTCTTTTTCTTTTTGCTAATTGTACAATTACCGTCTGTCTTGCTAGCCTAACGAGACTGCTTGTATGCTAGGCGGCACACTGCACATATTGATGAAATGTCACTGCTGATTTGTTTTGATGTTTTCAGTAATTTTCATTCAGATTTAGGTAAAGTGAAAGATGAAACCCATATATCTGTTGCCGACTTTCCGCACTACTCCAGAGTGATAATTCAGTGTTATGTTGAAAAATAACAGAAGGAGAGATCGTATGAACACAATGGGTTGATTTAAAAAGCAGCCCAGCATGGCTATGTAATGCAGAGGGATGGAGCCCTGACTGTGGCCCAAGTGATGAAGGTTTGATTAGCAGTGCCAGCACTGGAGAACCCAGGCAAGGAGTAGGAGGGTGAAGGGGCATGGTCTGCTTGCCTTTCCAGTGGGGGTGGATTGGATTCTGCACACTACAGAGTAGGTGTGGTTACCATGATGGAGATAAGGGAGAACCACTTCCCATGTTTCATGGTGAAGTGGCAAGTCTGCTTGAAGGGAGTACCCCTTGTGAAAGGGAACATACTTTGTAGTCAGCCCATTGCTTACACGTTGATGAGTGCAAATTAGGAAAGGACTGCATAAAGAAAACATTACAAACCACCTTTGATGGCAGACTAAGTGATAGCCCTCTCAATCTACCCTCACTCCAGTGATAGCAAGTGAATGGGCTAATTTTGCTGTGAAGGGGGAGGGGCTTCTAATTGACAAGCAGCAGGGACAACGTGAGCACAAAAAAACAGTCTTCCTAAAGATTATCCATTGTTTAACACAGAATTTTTTTTTTTGTTGTTACAAGTGTCTCTATAAACATATGGTGCTATGGACTTTTCCTTGCTACATTTCTGTTGTTGGAAGTGTAGTAAAGGAAGGTCAGTATGATATGAAAGTGTTTTGTTTACATAAACTGGAAAACATTTACATATCAGTAAAACAGACTTGAAAGTTTTTACTGATAAGTATGATTCCATAACCTTACTTCATTCCTGATCATCATCAACTTACTGAATAACAAGACTCTCCGGGGGGGGGGGGGGGGTGAGGACTGGTTTACTGACTGTACTGTCCCACACCAGCAGTGTTTTGTATTGGTATAATGTGTCACCGCAGTCGTACTTTCTGCTGTAACATCCATTAACTTTAATTCTGACGTGTCTACACTGCTGAATGTAGCAGCATTCATGAATATAGTATTTTTCTAATTGTTTGCTTTATCCATTTTAAAGTTGTGGGTGGAATAGGAATCTATCCTACCACTCAGTGAGTGCAAGGCAGGAGAACATTCACACAGGTCTTATTCACTTGGAAGGAGTTCTGATGCATATTTTATAATTTAGTCTTATTTAATTTTTTATCTAAAGATGTCAGGTTTAACACTATGGCTGTTCACAAGACACTGACAATTTTAATACTGGATTCTTCAAAAGGTGCACTGTAAATTAAGTCCACTGCTTTGCAAGATGTTTTGTAATAAAAGTTTTCATGTATGTCAAGCACTGTGAATAGAAAATTTAGAATACTTTGACCCTGTTTTAAAAGCACCCCTCCATCACACACATAGCTTAATCTTGAAAAAGAAAATTACTTCTATGCAGATGTTTTAAGTAGTGTATAGTTTGAAAGTCCACTTTAGGTGAGAAAGACATGACTGCAGACATCACTGAGGGCAAAAATGCAGTCCCTTTTCCCTCAAAATTTGGAGCTAATTATATAATTTTTTGAATTCATATGGAATTTTGAACATTTGATATATTCATGCATAGCTTAAAATTATTTTACTAGCAGAATTAGTTAAGCACAGCCATACAGTTAACTAGAAATTTGATTAGCATGGGAGGAGAGGGCGGTGAATAAATCCAATGTGGTCAGTGACACGCATGTACACAATAACCAAAAAGACTGGCATTAAAATCACAGTGCAAATCAGTTTACAAGTAGACTTTTATTTTAAATGCTGCAGGTTAAAAAAATAAGCATTTTCACCCAAAAGAGCTTCACTTGAAATTCCATCTACACCCAAAGAGCTTCACTTGAAATTCCATCTAATTATGTTGTGCATGACACACATTTAGCTAAAGGAAAGTAATGCTGAAATGCATATAGCTGACTACTGACTGATCAAAGTGTATACAGTTTTCTTGTTGTCTGGCCTACCAACAAAGAAAAGAAATAGCACATAGAAACAAGAAACACAATTATGGTCAAGTCGGTGTTGTTGTAGTGGCTTTTCCTGTGAAACATTAAAAAGGATAACTTTCAATGTCTTTGCTCAGTAATTCTGCACAAAGCCAAAAATAATGGGGGGATAAAGTCCCCAAATTAGGGACAGTTTTTAAATATTACTGTAATTCACTTAAAAAGATAATAGAACAACAGATTTTGTATCAGTGTGCATTTTCTGAACAATTACAAGTATGGAGCTCAAATGTCTGGCATTATTGACTGTATTCCTCTGTAATTTAACAGAAAATCTAAGATTGTACAAGGTGCAGGGCATAAATATGATGGAAAATCAGGGACATCCTGTAAAATCGGGGACAGTTGATAAGTATGTTAATATTAGCTTTTGCAATTCATTTATTTTGCTTGGTCACCACCTTGTGTAAATAAACAGTACTGCATCTTGCATCTTACATTTTGCAACTTCCTATAGCACAGTTCCTTAAAGACATTGTGCTGTCATTAATGTCCAAGATTCTTTCTTGGCAAAGGAAATCATTCGCATGCTAATGCAGAGATACAACAAGCCATCACTCTTGATTACTACTGTGCTAAATCTAGTATAATGCTACATTTAAAGATTGCCTTGTCACGAGTGGTAGTTGATCATTTCCGGTATCTCCAAAAACTGACTTTTTGTTACGTTTTTTTTCTTTAGCTGTTTACTAAAGCGGAATCACATTCTGATCCTTGCAAGGTGTGAAGTGAATATTATATACTGTTTTTTTGTTTGTTTGTTTGTTTATGTTGTTCCCACACTCACTTGTAATATACAACAAAGGGCATGGCAGTAACCATAAACAAAGTGATTTATTTTGTCTAGTATATTTTATGTTGTACTGATCACTTTTATGTAATAAAGGCCACATTTTAAAAACAGCACCTTTGTTTATTAGTTAGAATTCCATTTATCTGTTCAATTGGCTTAATGTTTAAAAGGGAGGAATGTTAGGTATGAGCAATGTGAAACCATATGCATTCCATCATGTCCAAAACAAATCCTGATCCCTTTCTGTTAAAGGAAAATTATGCGGTCATCTGCAGGAGTCTGGCCTGCCATAAAAACATTTATAATTTTTTTTTTTTTTTTATGTCATTTACTTACCAACAAAACTAAATTCTGTTTGTGGAAGTGTACTATAAACCCATACATTTTTAAGTACTACTTGTATATTTTATATAAGTGAGAATTGGATCTTTAAACAGAAAATAATAATTCTGTAAGTTAATAACTGAACTTTTCCATTTTCATACATTTGCTGAGGTTCTATGACTATTTATATGGTGTGGGTAAAAGCTCTAACTTGCTGTCTGATCTACATCCGGAGTCTCTCATTAAACAAGATATTGCATTGGAACTTTCTATAATGCTGAGATAGGGGTACAGAATAAATATGCAGTGAAAGAGGAACAGTAGCTGCTGAGTTAAGAGGTATTTGACATAGTTAAAATATCAGTTGACTGCCTCACCGAGCAAAACTAATATGGCTGAATATGGAACTGCCCATAAACGTTAACCAAAATGTGCTGTATTCTTCTAGTCTCTTGACTGATGTGGAGTGGAGAAAATTGTGTTAATTATTAACTTATCAGTGTCACGTTAGACTGAATGGTGTGTGTTTTGCCATTTTGTAGAATTTGAAAATGTAAACATACACTAACAGTGTTTTTGCCATTTGTTCCCTTTTAGAACATTCAGACAAGCTAATGTTTTAAGAGGCATTAATGATGTAGTCATTGTATGTAATATAGACTTTGAAGCCTGGGGCATAATTAATTTTCCACACACACACACACACACACACACACACACATATATATATATATATATATATATATAGCTGCGTATAGTGTGTTATAATGTTTTTTTCACAAGAATGGACATGTAAGCGCTAAGGAATTTGCCCTGTAATGTCTTACTAAAGTGCCTTATTGTGTTTTAACTACAGGGATTATTTACAACTTTTTGTAAAGCACAGCATTTGCATTTACTTGGCAAAAGGTTGTCTGTTTAAAACTGTACGGGAGTCTTCCTTCATTTGAACATGTATAGCTTACTTAGGACAAAACAAGAATTCACTGTGAAATTCCGCATTCCATTTACAGTTTGCAAAACTTTCTGCTAATGATAAAGTCAGGATGTGACAGTATTATCCAAATGCTTGTACAAACAAGAGGATAGTGCTACAATTCTAAACTAGACTTTTAAAGTTGTTTATGTTAGAGTAAATGTGCTCCTCAGTATTTTAAGTGATAAATATTCCCCTGAAATACATTTAGTGACAGTAACATTTTGGAATTACCTAATTACCTATGCTAATAAGATTGAGGTGGGAGAGGGCTTAATGGAAACTTTACATCTTTATCTTGTGGACTTAAACATAGCAGTGTCCACCAAAACATTGTAATTAAAAAGTTTACATTTGATTAATAAAATGTTTATAAATATGAACATTCTTGTAGATTTTTTTTTTACATACGTAAGACTGTTTGTTTGCTGTACAGGTTATATAAATACATAGATAAACAATGCAGTATGTATATTATAAATACTGAAGGTATTAATGTAATTTTATTGTTTATATATTAAAGTAAATTTGAAGCCATAATCAGCAGTTGTCTGTGTAGTTTTTACTTTTCTTCTATCTAACAAATATGGATCACAAGAATAGTACACGCAACATTAAATGGCAAGACACTGTACGGATTAAGCACATGACAAGTTCAGAAAATGGCTGCAGTTATGAAAAAAGGAGGTGCAGTTTTCCTAGATGAGGATAATATCCAAAGAATAGCAACTCTGGTCAGTGACTCCTGTCATTCTAACAAACTTAACATGATGTTTAGTTAAATCCTGGGTACAAATAAGTCATTCTGAAATGGTTTTCCTTTACCTTAAAATCGCTCTTGACCATCCAGCCATAACCCCCTTTTCCCATTTTTTACACATGGGGTCAGGGTGTAACATCAACAGTAACAATCATCTAATGCCAATGTCCACACCATTGGGTGGCTAGCCCTGACACAGTTGTTATTCCTTACCCCCCCCCCACACACACACACACACATTTGCATACACACTCATGCCTATAGTCAGTTTAGTGTGTCCATTCCACTTACTGCATGTCTTTGGAATGTGTGATAAAACCCAAGTGCCTGGAGAAAACTTATGCAAACACAGGGAGGACATGCCAACTCCATATAGAAGGCATCCCAGCCAAGAATCAGACCAGAGCAATTCTTGCTGTAAGGTGAGAACACTACCAACTGCTCCACTGTGCTGATCCTTGACCATGAGCTTACAAAAAAATTCAAATTAACTAATTCATTAGCCAGAGCACACCTGATTTCTGAGTCTTTAAAATAACTGAGTTGAAACATCTGCTCATTCAATTTAGTCATTGTGTCAGTTTCTACACTCACTGATCATTGCAAGAGCATGAGTCTGCAAAGCATTTTGTAGTTATGCATATTTTTGCAATGTATAATGAAATAATGCTGAAATGTATGCATGAGAAACCATTTTCCACTCTTTTGTATGCCTTTGGAAAACTTCTAAAGTCCAAGACTCTAGGAAGCTTTCTTTTTTGGGTCAAAACCAGCATCTCTCTGCCTTGTTTAAAGGAAAAATTCTCCTCAGTAAACTCCAGTCTTTATCCAGCCAGTTGTGCTGTTCAGTTCTCCCAGCAGCCATTGTAAGAATATGACCACATTTAAAGCTAAAAATAGTCCAGATCTGGTACGTGTTTGTACAATAATCATAGCAGAACATTGAAATATTTTGATAATGGAAGCAGTCTGGTCAGCTACTAGACAGATGATGAAGGAAGCTAGTGGCCTACTTTAGTGGTTAGCATTTGGCCACCGCAGTGTGAGCAAGTGTGTGGTAGAAACAATGGCATAAGAACCCTGCCAGTTGTATGGCAGACATTATCATCATCAACAACCCCTTCCTTTTTCTCATTTTCTACATGGGGTCGGAGTGCCATGTTAACTGCCACCATCTCTCTCGATTCAGTACCGCACTTCTGCCTTCTTCAACACTCATGCCTGCAACTTTTGCAAATCTTCTCTCACACAGTCCATCCACCTGTTTGCTGGACACCCTTGTTTCCTCTTGCCTTTTTCCCATCTGTCTCAAATCTTTTTTCACCAGATTATTGTCTGCTTTTCTGCATGTGTGCCCGAACCACCATAATCTGTTCTTTTTGAACTTTTCTGGAATTGGAGCTACATTGGCTTCTGCTCTCATATCCTCATGTCTTTGTCTGGCATAGTGTGCATCCTACCTCCCATGTCAAGCACTTCATTTCCATCACTTCTCACTCCCTCAACTGCTATGCCTTTACTGCCCAGGTTTCTGTACCATACAGTAGTACTGGTCACACCACTGTTTTGTACACCTTACATTTCAGCTTCTCTAGCATTCTTCTGTCATACACTACACTTGACACTCTATGCCAGTTGGCTGCAGCCACTCTGTTGATCTTTCCACTATCTTCCCTTCTATCTCAGTTCTCAGCTTCTTCTGATTTCCCCCATTTGCTGCCTTTACCACTGTCTTGTCCATATTTAGTTTCATCCCATGTACCTTCAGTTTTGTATTCTATTTCTACTTTGCTGAAGTTCTTGCTCAGAATCTGCCTGTAATGCCATATTGTCTGCATACAGCAACTTTGTTGAACTGTCCTGTCTGACTTGTTTGCTAACGTAGTCTATCACCATTATTAACAGCAGTTGGCTGAGAGCTGAACACTGAGGCACACCCACTCCCACTGGGAATCCCTCTATGAGACCAAACACTCTTTGTACTTGAATCATTGGGTCCTTGTACATAGTTTGCACTAATTATACCAGTGTTTCTGTGACTTCAAACCACTGCAGGACTTTCCAAATCAGCTTTCTTGAGACCTTGTCATATGCTTTCTCCAAGTCTAGGAATGACAGTTGGACTCTCTCTAGCTTCTTCTCAACTATCTGTTTCACTGCAAATATTGGGTCAGTTGGGGTGCAACCTGATTTGAATCCGAACTGCTCATCTCCCAACTTACTTTCTACTACTCTACATATCTGTTTATCAGTCACCCTCTCCAGAACTTTCATACAGTGTGACAGGAGCTTGATACCTTTGTACTGCCCACAGTTGTGGATGTCCCCTTTGTTTTTGTCCACTAGTATGAGTATGCTTATTCTCCAGTCATCTGGGATATGCCTTTCTCTCCACACTACTGAGTACCCTCAGGAGCCATTTCTCCCCCGCCTGACCCAGTATCACTATCATATCTGCCGTGACCTCATCTGAGCCTGCTGTTTTACCTGACTTAATTTTCCTTAGTTCTGTTTTTACTTCTCCAATAGTGGGCTCCTCTTTCTCTCTCATCATAGGCTGTGTCTGGGGCATTACAGCTTCTGAGGCATTTTCTTTATTCAGAAGTTGATGTAACTACTCCTTCCATCTGCTTTTGATGTCTTATGGACTGATGGGCAGGTTGTTCCTGGCATCTCTTATGAAGGGTGTCTGACTCATACCTCTCAACCTGGAAACATTAAAAATCTGGACAAGGCCCATGAAAAATAGGTACACATCTGTATGCTGGTTAACATAAAATTTGCATACATAATTACACAACCCCCCCCCACTCCAGTGGGATCGTGGGATACCAACTTTCAAACGCAAACTGAAGAACAGAACCAAAATATAGCACCAGAGTCCCCCTGCAGCCATTTCAATGTCCCGTTACCTGGCTATTTCACCCCATTTACCATAAACACTAATGTGTGTATACTGCTTTACTTCTACAATGATTATTTGGATTTTATCTTTTTACATTTTATAGCACAATGCACAAACACTAATAGATATCTGCTAAACAAAGCAATACTGTCTTACAATGAAAATAGACTTGACATTAAAGCTTCTCTGCCCTTGAAACTCTCATTCATTGAAACAGCATTGAAACCCACACCACATCCAAAGAAAATGCATCTGGCCAGTGGTGGATAAAGATTACCTGTGTGCTGTTTTCATATCAGAGGTCCCTTGTGCACAAAACAAGAAACATACATGCGTTCTTTGGTACACCTTCCTGACTTTATTAAATTATATTCCTTGTATAATACAGCACACTTGTTAGACTAAAATTAGAGCACATTTTAAATTTATTATTTAAACATTTTTCCAGTAGGCAATGAAACAAAAATGCATGCACCAATAATGACAAAACTGCCCTATTCAGAACATTTCCATCATAAAAGTCTACTTCCACATGCAACTGCATTTTAAATTTATTGTTTGAACATTTTTCCAGTAGGCAATGAAGCAAAATGCATGCACCAATAATGACAAAACTGCCCTATTCAGAACATTTCCATGATAACCGTCTACTTCTACACACAATATATAAATACAGAATCACAGTAGAGTGCAAGCCATAGGCATGTTGCACGGCTTCTTGAACTTATTTTCAATGTGGGGGAGGCAAAAGGCCTAAAACCAGACACACATTTTAAACATTGCTTGTATAATTTTGGAAAGTTGCTTGCATAAAATGTGTTACCACCATGCATTTCACTGCCAAGTCCTGATCTCAGAACCTTGTGCACTACAGTCAGAGCAATATACCACTAAGCTAAATCAGCAGTTTCCTGAAAGACAGGAAGACAAACATAAATTGCTATCATTCAGTGAATTCAATTCTCACTTCTCACCATAGGTCTCAACCTCTTAGCACAAAAATACAGAACCAAAACAATAATGGGGGAATACAGCCCCAAAATAGGGACACATTTAAAATACTGATCTTATAAACTTAGAAAATTGCTACAATAATTTTGTTTTACTACAAATCTTGAAAATCAGAGATTTAATGAGGAACAGAACAAAATGCGAGGTATAAATTCACAAGTGATGGTGGCTAGGGATTCTAGGCTCTTTTTACCTGTACCCAAGGTACAGGGTTCGAGTCTCAGTACCTCTAGCCACCCGACATACTGTAGTACAAACAAAACTTGGTCTAATATGGCAAGTAACTTTTATTACAAACCCTCATTACATTTGCCACTGTCATTAAACAATGATTCATCGATTCATTGTACTTTACTTAAACATGATCCATCGTGTTTTAAAGTCTTTGCTGTAACTTGTGCCTTTAGAGTATGTTCTCTAACCACACCAGAAACTGTCCTATTTTCATGTAGTTTCTTGCTTGTCTTCCAGTTTACACTTCCTATAGAAAACACAGACTGACCTCAGTCTCCAGGTTGCATTTGACAAGTGTCTCCTCAATGACTTGCTGCTTAAAGTGTAGTTTGCCTGTTCGGTGACACCTCTGATGCTCTCAGAAAGGTATTTAATACAGGCAGTGTCCAAACGCTTTGCTTAGTAGCTCTGCAGCAAAGCCCACACAGACATTTAGATGTGCTAGCCCATAAACACAAGAGGACATTTTACCTGAATCTCCCCCTTTTATCAGAGAGGCATAATTGTCCATTACATTAAACATTTCTGGAACGAACATAATGCAGCATAAATCACTCACAATCGCAGGTTTTTACCCCCACCCCCAGTCTGACTTTATCTACAATTAAAGTCCTAGACAATGGTGTGTACAGAAAGAACTGAAAAAAGAAAGCTTAAAAGAGAAAGCAATGACTGTACCACATGAGGGATAGGGCTAACAGAGACACCAAGCACTCATTTCATCCTTTCTTTACTAAGCTTGCATTATCGCAACTGTGTTAATCAATTTACATGGAATTGTTGTTAAAAGAAGTGTGTACGTGTTTGTTTGTTTCCTAAATCAGTTGTTTACTAAGCAACCTCATATCACTTACTTTGAAAACAAACAGCTGCACATTATTACAAAGGAAAAAATATAACATCAGGTCACAAAAAACATTACTATACACACACACATGCACTGCATTCGCCGACTTTAAATAAATCCTATCTGAAGATGGTACCTTCAGTCTGGCTTGTGCTGCAGTTAAGAGTGCATGGCTAATCCGCAGCTTTCAGCTCTACAGTTGAAGAAATCCTGCCCAAATGACAGTTCTAGTGCATTCATTTAGTAAATCCTCCTGCAACAGACATATCCAGGCTGTGTTCTGCCTGAACGGCAGTCCAGTATTCAAACAGACGCGCGCAGCATGCTGACGGAGATGACGTCATTGTGCACATGATGACGTCAACTCCAAAAGTGTGGAAATAAAAAAGAATAGATTGAAAAATCGGAAATAATGGGGTGCCACTCAGGAATCGTGGCACCCCATTATTGAGACCCCAAAACTCTGTTAAAAACGAGTAATTTGGGATGGTTGAGAGGTCTGGTCTGACTATCTTCTTTATCTTTCTGTTTGTGCCTTGCAACCTGATATAGTTTCTTTGTGCCACCTACTGAGTCACTTTCCAGAAGCTGGTAGAGTGCCTCTGATGCCCAGTTCTTTGCTATAGCAACTCCTTTCTTAGCCTCTGTGTTAGTAAACCAGTATTCCTTCTACTGTGAGCCGTCTTTTCTTGCTCCCATTTTTTCCTGCACTCCTCCTTTCATTTGAGGATTTCCTGGACTTCTCATTCCACCACCAGCATTCCTTATCTACCTTATTTCTGTACCTGGTATAGATTTATATCTGCTCTGTAGTCTTCACACATGCTGTTTTAAGGCCCTGCCATTCTTCATCTCCACCTCTTTCATCCTCTTCTTCGAGTACTAGAGCCCTGAGTAATTCCTTGAACTGTTGTACTTTCTCTGGAGTAAATGTATAGGTCTTCAGTGTGGTCTCTGTTGACCTTAGAGCTTTCTTTAACCACTGCTTGCAGCTTATTCTGGCAACCAGTGGTTTATGCTGTGGGCTGATTTGTTTCACCGGCCATGACTTTGCAATCACTGATTCTATCCCATACCCTTCCTTATTAAGAGGAAGTCTACCTGAGTTGCTTGCTAGGCACTCTTATATGTAATCTTGTGACTCTCTCTCTCTTTCTGAACCATGTGGTGGCTATTATCAAGCCATTTGCCAGACAGAAGTCTTTAATGGCTTCTGCCTCTTTATTACTGTTGCCCCACCCCTGTGGACTCTGGCAGTCCTCGTATACTGTTCTGTATAACCTGATATGTGCATTCAAGTCACTCATTATCAACACTAATTAATGTTGTCCTGCTTTATCTAGGAGGTCCTACACCTGCTGTCTGAATACACTCTTCTCTTCACTATCACAGCTCTGCTATGGGGCATAGAGTCACATTATGATTACTGTCCTGTCATTAGGCTAGAGTCTGATTGCCATGAGTTTGTCACTAATTCTGATTACATCCCTCACTGCCTCCTAAAGCTTCTCTCTCAACACAATTCCGACACCATTTCTAAATTGTCCTTCTTCTGAGCAGTAGATTCTAAAGCCCAAGCCAAATGGCTTTGATGCACTGCCGTTCTATCTTGTCTCTTGGATACATAGGACGTACAGCTGCCTCTGTACCATCTTGTCATCCACTTCCAAGCTCTCTCCTGTCAGTGAACATATATTGAGTGTAGCAGTTCTTAGTTCATGTTTGGCAGGTTGAATGGTTTTACGTCCAGCTATCGCTCAACAGACCTATCCCAGGTAGCCCAGGCTGGGCGACTGGACACCGGCAAACAAATACAAGAAAAAGGGACCTGGAAACAAAGCTTAACAATTCTAAAGCCCTGCCTTTCTTTTAAATCCATCATACCTGTGGTAGCCTTTGCTTATTTGCCTTGCTCTTCATCTGGCAAGAAAGGCATCTCACAACACCCCATTCTTTGGATATTAACACTCTCATTTCTCTTTTACAGGCAGTGCTGGGAGAAGGGGATGGTAGTCATAACCAGAAGGTGCAGGAGCCTGGATTTCCAGAGCTAGATGTGTCAGACCTAAAGGCAGATATATAGATTGTTTCTATTCAGTTCTTCCAGGCTGTCAGTGGTTCACATGTGCTGTCTGGGCTTTGAGAGTTTGTACAGAGCATATTGGATGACTGACTAGGTAGCAATGTCATCACATGCCCTAGCATGACCAATCAGTGGCTTCCTCTGAGTATATTACACTTTTAATACATGCTGCACCAATACATAGACCATACACATACTGCACATTGATGTGAAGGTGTTTCAGCTGAACGTGGACCACGAGTGTTTTTTGGTTTCCTGGCCACCTGTTTTTGAGCTCATCCATTATTGGACTGATGCTAGTTAACACAGTGGTTTTAACATTATTAGTCTAAGCTAGGGTTTTCACTCTAAATTGGCCCTAGGCGCGAGTGCATGTATGTGCACCTTCTGTAGAAGGTTGGGCACTAGGCTGGCAACTTGACACCGTAAAACTCCACTGCCAGTCATGAGCGGACAGGTGATCTGCTGTGGCGACCCCTAACCGGGAAAAGCCAAAAAAAGAAAAAGTATAAGCTAGGGTTTTACTGCACATTATGCAAAACAAAATATTGATAAAACAAAAAAAAAATAGCATAATTTAGCAAGGTCAGCAACAGAAGTGTAATAGAAGAATAGATTTCCCAGTCAGTTATTAAGCTAATAACAACATGGACAAAGTTAGATTGACAGACCTCAAAGGCATTTAAAAAATATTGTTCAGTATCTGCTTAAAATGGCAAGAATGAGGAAAAAAAAAAGTTGGTGACAAAGTGTATAGGGTTGCTGCTTCAAAGAATCAGAACTTCTTACCAGGTGAAGTCAGATTAATGTAAGCTTAAGATCTGATGTGCTTTTCATTCGTTCCTTAACTATTGGGTATTGGCTCTGACTCGCCCTTATTTATTAGACTCTTAGATCCAACTTTTGAGCTCCTCCCTCTATCCATAATACCCCAGATCTCATGTCACACCATATCTCTACAGACGCAGATCCTTCTCAGAGAGCTTTTTTGGGTGATATATCCTTTGATGTAAGTTCAATTTCCAGATTTTCTCTCCCAAACTTCTTATGTTCTGTAGTCCTATCTCGCCTGCATTCTTACACATGGGTTCGGAGCCGATCCTCAGCTCCGACTTGGCCTTTTTACAAGCTCAAAGTCTTCTAGTTGGCTCGTGGCTAGGTAGGTATCCCATGGTGCACCAGTACAATCCCCAGATCTCGTTTGCCGCATCGAGTTCGGATGTGCTTCTTCTTGGCCGTGGCCAAGTCTAACACATTTTGCTAATTTTTTGACTAAATTCTGCTGTTTTTCATAGTTAGCTTCTTATAACTGTAGTTAGAGTCCTTTTGTAGTTTTTTAGTTTTCAAGTTACTTTAGTTCTTTCTGTGTTAATTATTGCTGAGAGCACTTGGCCTTATTGTTTTCTGTGGTATCCTGTGTGCCAGTTAGTTTCTTCATTAGGGTTGTTTTATATACCCCTAGTTCAGATATTGTTGATATTAGTGCTTGTAGGCACCTTTGCACATAGTTTAGACTGTGTGTGCATATTACATAAAGTTTCTAAGTATATTTAAATTAAAATAAATAGATTAAAATAGATTAAAATAAATACTTTTGCTTGCGGGCTCCTCTTATTGGATTTGCAGTTAGAACATAGTTTTCTTTTACCTTCTTGCTCTTGTTTTTGCATTATTAGAGATTGTATCTTTTCTCTGGTGTGTGCGCGATTCTTTCCTTTCTAGATCTGTTTAAGTTAGGGGACCTAGATTTTCTCTCTTCTTTCTCTACCAGGGCTAGGCCCATTTAAGTTAGAGGACCTAGTCCTTGTGGTTGTGTCTTTGTTGGTACTTTAAGGACTAGGCCCATTTAAGTTAGAGCACCTAGTCCTCCCACTTTCACTTTCTTATCTGTGTGTGTGTGTCTGATTGCAATCTTCTGTGAGATGTCTAAGGAAGTCAAGGATCATAAGCCATCTGGCTTTAAAAAGTGTGTTAAATGCCCACAGAAGATGTCCATAATAGATGGCCACAGTATCTGCATATACTGTCTTGGGGCCATCCACCTACAGGAAACATGCCTACTTTGTCATTCATTTAGTGCCAGGGTACTGCAGGAGAGGAAAAATAAACTCATATTAAAAGGTCTCCTTAAGCCCTCTTTTGAGGAAGATCTGGCTAGCTCTTCTTCCTCCTCTGCTAAATCTCATGGATCTAAAAAGGAGAAATCTAAATCTTCTAAGAGGCCCTCAGCAGTGCCGGCTAGTGCATCGGAGCCGCCTCTCAAAATTTCCAAAAATTTGACAAACCTGCTGCCTCCTCGGCTCCACTGAGTTTGGAGCCTGTCGAGGGTTCTACTACTACTACTACTGTTGCTACAGTGTCGGCATCAGGTAGTTCAGAGCCGACCACTGATAGTAGACATCGGATCCAGTCTACAGATCCTTTACCAGTCTCCCCTACACTAAGGTCACCCATAGTACAGAGATCCCGTTCTCCCATACTGTCTTAGAAGAAGATGTGGAGAGAGTAGTGCTGAGACTCCTGAAGTCATCTGCCCTACCTAAAATGTTGTTGGCTCCGACCCAGTCGGTTCTGGGGCCACTTGAGTCTATTACCCCTTCTGTGATTCCTCCTCTGAGCCATGCTGGTCTTTTGGAGCCGGAGTGTTTGGTACTGTTGGTGGAACCCTCAGTTCCAGCTCCCCCTGAGGTTGTTTCAGAGCCATGTTCCACTCTGACTCACTCTGTGCCATCCATGGTGTCTAGGAGCTGAAGCTCCCCAGTTGGCCCCAATAGGAACACCTGGAACCGAACTTCAGTTTTGAGCCTTCCTCTAGGCGTGTCAGCTAGGGTTAGCTCGGATCCAACATCTGTCTCGGAGCCAATGGCATCCTCTGTCTCCTCAGAGCCAGGGAGGTCTTTGGAGCCAGAGAGGTCAGCATTCAAGATGATGTGCTGTCCTGATCATCAGCTCATACCAGAGATACCGACACTCTTCCCCCTAGGGCACCTACTTCTGTCTCAGCACCTACTCCCTCTCTGGACAGCAGAGACCTGCAGCCTCCGGAGCCATTGGCTGGCGGCCCCCATTCTTCTGAGACCTCCCCGGAATACCCTTCTGAGGAACCCCCATGAAAGAGAACATGCAAGAGAAGCATGTAGACTCCCAGGACGAGTCTCTTACCTCGGACACTGACCTAGAGGAGTAAGAAGGGTCCCCCAAGTCATCCTCTGATGATGTCTCCTTTGTAGACATCCTGGAGAACCTTAAGCAGAGGTGCTGCTGGCCCACTGTCACCCCTTCTGATAAGGAGTCGGTGTACCTGAAGGCTTTCAGGTCTCAACCTTCAGCCTCTTGGGTGTCTCCACCATTCGACGAACTGCTAGCTCATTATTCGGAAGGTGTGGGATACTCCTGATGCCATGGAGCCAGTCCCCAGGAGACCAAATACATTTCTGTCAGCTCCCAAGGAGAAGGAATTTTTCTCAAAGGGTGTTCCTGTAGATGCCATGGTAGTGGCAGTGGCCACTAAGAAGGAGCTAGCGGAGACTTCTTCCTCTGTCCACCTGCTGAATAAAGAATCTCGAACGATGGACAGATATGGGAAGCATATCTTTTTGCCAGCGGCATTTACTCCTAGATAGCTGAACTACCTTACACACTTCACGGGGCTTCAGAGAGATCTCCTTAAGGAGTTAGGAGAGATTCTATAAGGTACATCCACTGAGGAGTCCCCGAGAGGGTGTCCGCCCAGTTGTCCACCTTGACCTCTATTGTCAACTCATCCATGAGGCTCATCTCTTATGCAGCCGATGGAGCGAGCAGAGCAGCGGTTTCAGGAATTTCCCTAAGGCGTCATTCCTGGATGCACTTGTGTAATTTTGCGGAACCATTCAAGTCTACCTTTAACAGTGCCCCCTTTGATGGTTCTTCATTGTTTGGACCTAAGGTAAAGGACATACTCACCTGGTGCCAACAAGAAGGGAAAACACTCTCTGCCATGGTAGTACATTTTACCGTCCCCTATAGACCATACCCTAAGGGACAGAGAGGTGGTAAAATGTGGTTCAGGAAGTCCCAAAGGTTTTTCCAGAATGCACAGGGTGACTCCTCCTTTAGAGGCAGAGGAGGAGGAGGCAATGGTAGACATCGCCCTAAAGGCAGGGACAGACCGCAAAACCAGGGAGGCCGTGATTCGTTTCAGGGCCGGCCCTACCAGTGCTCCTGATGTGGGGGGCCATGATTCGTTTCAGGGCCGGCCCTACCAGTGCTCCTGATGTGGGGCCTGACTGTGCTTCTGTGGATCCGGTCGGGGGTTGCATTTCTTTGTATCCAGAAGCCTGGCTAAGTATCACTCAAGACAGATGGGTACAAAGAATTATCACCAAAAGTTATTCCATACCCTTTTCTCTGCCACCTAATGTTCCCAAGAGGATCCCGGTTGTTTCACCCCAACACATGGATCAAGCAACTGTGGAGGTTGACAAGTTGCTGGCAGAAAGAGTCGTCCAAACTGTCCCCGCAGACCAAACAGGATTCGGAACTTACTCCAGATTATTTAGTGCCAAAACGTACAGGGGACTGGAGGCCCATCTTGGACCTCAGCAAATTAAATGAATCCGTAAAGAAGGATAAGTTCCGGATGGTGACACTGCAGTCTATACTCCCGTTACTAGGGAAAGACACTTGAATGTGCTCAATAGACCTCCAAGACACTTACTACCACATAAAAATGGATAAGGCATCAAGGAGTCATCTACGCTTCCAGCGGGGAGCTAGTCACTACCAGTTTCGTGCTCTGCCCTTTGGTCTCACCACAGCCCCCAGGGTGTTCACGAAGTGTATGGCAGTAGTGACAGCTCACCTGAGACGTCGAGGATTCCAGGAATTTCCGTATCTGGACGACTGGCTCCTGTCTGCCCCCACCAGGCATCTACTTCTTCAGACCAGGGATGCTATTATTCAATTTTGTGCCCAGTTTTGGATTACTATTAATTGGGAAAAATTTGCCTTATTGCCCTCTCAATTTGTGATTTTTATAGGCACAGAAATAGACACAGTAGCCATGTTGGCTCGTCTTCCAGTACAAAGGGCACAGAATCTGGTTCTTCAAATTCACCGTATTCTCCCCCTTTGAAAAGTCAAGGCCAAGACTGTTCTGAAGCTTCTAGGGACCATAACTTCTACCATACTACTAGTGCTGCTAGCCAAACTACACATGCATATTCTTTAGTGGCTCCTGTCCTCCCAGTGGTCCTTTCAGCAACTACCCTTAACTCATCACATTTTGCTGACAGATTCTTGCAAGAAGGACCTCATTTGGAGGATTCAACCCAATCAGTTAACCACGGGAACCCCATTTGTCCCTCACCAACCCATTCAAGCTGTGACCACGGATGCCTCACAGATAGGTGGGCATTATCTAGGCAGACCATCCAAGGCACATGGCAAGATCACGAGGTTCACCTTCATATCAATGTTCTAGATATGAGGGTGGTGCTCCTGCTGTTGCAAGCACTTCACAACCTTCTTCCTCTTAGGACGACTGCAATACAAACAGACAACATGTCGGTAGTATGTTATATCAACAAACAAGGCAGAACCAGATCATACCCACTTTGTTGAGAAGTCATTCGAGTTTGAAAATGGGTGATATCTTCCCAGCGCTTTCTGGTGGCGATGCACATCCCAGGGACAACCAACGTGATAGCCGACAAATTCAGCCGGGAAATTTTGATGCCTCATGAGTGATCTGTGAAGCAGGATATAGCAGAGCAGATATTCCACAGATGGGGACAGCCTTGCTGTGATCTCTTTGCCAGCCCAATCAATGCCAAATGCAGCAGCTATTTCTCCCTCATCCCCCCTCCGGGAGAGTCACTGAGAGACGCACTTGTTCACGATTGGCCACCAGGTCTCCTTTATGCTTTCCCTCCCTTTCCTCTCATATCCAAGGTGATTCAGAAATCAAAACAGCTAGGAAGCAAACTAATCCTCATTACTCCTTACTGACCTCGTCAGGTTTGGTTCCCCTTTCTCGGGTCTCACCTCCTAGCCGATCCATGGACTCTGGACCCAGTGCCAGATCTTTTGACGCACAGGTCAGGTTCGCTTCACCCCAACTTACACACCCTCAATTTGACAGCTTGGCTGCTCCAGTTCCAACCCTAGTCAGGCTTCATGACTTCTCACCCTCCATGACTCATATCCTTACGTCCTCTCATAAACCCTCCACTAGGAAATTATATTCCAGTAAATGTAAGAGTTTATCTGGGCTGAGAAAAAGAATGTTGACCCTTATACCGCATCCATTTCGGTGGTTCTGGAATTTTTATCTAAACTTTTCCACCAGGGATCTGTGGCTGTCACAATCAAGGTTCAATTGGCAGCAATTTCTAATTTTTCACCTAGGCCTAAAAGATTCTAATCTGATGTCACATAGGTTGTGCAAGACCTTCCTCAAAGGTGCCACTTTAAGATCCCCCTTTCAGTTGCTTCATGGGACTTGAATTTTGTGCTATCCAAATTAACGTCTCCACCTTTCGAGCCTTTTCATTCGTCATCTTTGAAATTCCTGTCTTGGAAAACTTTGTTTCTGGTGGCAATCACATCTGCTAGATGAGTGTCAGAGTTTACAAGCACTGTCTGTCAAACCTCCTTATCTGATATTCCACAAAGGCAGAGTATCTCTTCGTACTAATCCATCCTTCGTCCCCAAGGTCTGTTCCCATAACAATTTGATCCAGTCTATAGAACTTCCGGTGTTCTTCCCTAATCATTCCAACACAGCAGAATACAGGTTTCATCAGTTGGATGTTCATAGACAATTACGTTTTTATTTGCACCAGACCAAGGAATTCAGGAAGTCAGATCAATTATTTATTTCCTTCTCCGACTCCAGATTAGGCCTACCAGTTTCCAAAGTGACCCTTTCTAATTGGATCTCTAGCTGTATAGCTTACATTTACACTTCTGATAGTAAGCCTTTACCTTTCAAAATTAAGGCTCATTGTACGAGATGTCAGTCTACCTCTGCAGCCTTTCAAGCCAGGGTCCCTCTTGATAATATCTGTGCAGCAGCAACTTGGGGCCACCCCTCATACATTTATTACTCATTACAAATTGGATTTAACCTCTAGGGGTAGAGCATCCTTTGGTTCCATGGTACTCATGAGTATTTTTCCTTCAGCCACCCAAGAATAAGGTGCTAGGGACGCTGTCCCATGTGTAAGAATGAAGGCGAGATAGGACTACAGAACCTAAAGAAGTTATGTACTCACCATAACGTTCCATGTTTGTAGTCCATCTCGCCCTTCATTCTTACGAACCCACCCACCTACCCCCCATCCTGGAAGTATCTGGAGACAGAAAAATATTATCATCATTCCCTGGAGACCTTTTATTATTGGGTTCTTTATGGTTATTATTTCTCTGAGTTAGCATCAAACAAGATCTGGGGATTGTACTGGTGCA
Source organism: Protopterus annectens (assembly GCF_019279795.1). NCBI lineage: Eukaryota > Metazoa > Chordata > Ceratodontiformes > Protopteridae > Protopterus > Protopterus annectens. The sequence goes on from NC_056728.1 coordinate 1,114,757,261, forward strand.
CCATGGGATACCTACCTAGCCACGAGCCAACTAGAAGACTTTGAGCTTGTAAAAAGGCCAAGTCGGAGCCGAAGATCAGCAAGAATGAAGGGTGAGATGGACTACAAACATGGAACGTTATGGTGAGTACATAACTTCTTTTTTTACATCACCCACCTCCATTACCTAGTCTTTTGAGTTTTCAAGTATTTCTTTGTGGTAGTTTTTCACTTTCTCTTCTACTTTACGGTAGCTGTGTGAGTACCATTGTTGGTACTTTTCCTTTTTTCTACCTTGTTGAGGATAGTCTCTTACCCTACCATTATTGGTAGCCTATTAAACAAAAAAAAAACTTTTTTCCCCTTTCTTTAGACATGTCTGAAAACCAATGGGCTTTAAGAAATGCACTTCATGGGAGCACAAGATCCCTTACTCTGATGCCTACAGGGAGTGTTTCTACTGCCTAGGAGATTCTCACTTAAACAATGACTGCTCCTTTTCTGCTGCTTTTAATTCCAGGGCCATTAGTGACTGTCAGAATAATTTAGCTTTAAAGGGCTTACTGCCACCTTCTTCATCATCTTCTACTCCAGGTACTCAACCCCCCACAAAGTCAGTTACTACTTCCACGTTTTGGTCTAAAGCTTATATCAGTGACATTTTTGTGCAGCAGCTACCTGGTTTAATGCTCATACCTTTATTGCACATTACAAATTGGATTTGATTTCCAGGAGCAGGGTTGCCTTTGGTTCTGCAGTACTGTGGAATATCCTTCCATGAAGGCCACCCAAAGTCCATGTAGCTGGGGACTTTGTCCCAATAGTTGAGGAATTAATGAAAAGGATGGCATAATATATTAACGTTATGTACTCACTATAACTATGCATCTGTATTGTCCATTTTCTTCCTCATCTCCCCACACTCCCCCCTCTTCCTATTAAATCCTGGTGTAACCTTATGGTTATTGGGGAACTTCTGTTCCAGGACTGAACCCCAGTTCTGCTACTACTACTCTTACTTTGTCTTAACCTAGGGTATAACAGGTTGGCTGGGGCATTATGGGTAGAGGGGGAGCTCAAGAGTTGGATCCAAGAGTCTAGTAAATACGGCTGAGTCGAATCTGAGGTTAGATCTCCTCATACCCAATAGGTGAGGAAGAATGAAAACGGACAACACAGATGCATAGTTTTGGTGAGTATATAACTTCAATATTTATTCATTAACTGAGTAAATGATATTGTGTTAGCATTAAATAGGCTACAAAGAAATACTATCTTTTAATGCTACACAGTATCTTCCTTTCTAAAACATACCAAACTTTGAACACTTGACACAAAAGCTGCATGTAAACTTTGTGACATCTATTCAGACCTCATTAGGGTCGTATTAATTTAGGCTGAGATAACAAGGTGGTGAAGCTTAACAACCTACTTGTTTGTTTCATCAAAAAAAAAACATGGCAAAAATTAGGAGGTTCAGCACCCAGCAGGATAAAAGAACTCTCATCAAACTAAACAACCAACTCAGAGGACAAATAAAGTCTGCCAAAATCAAATTTGAGGTAAGTTTGACCTCCTAGGCCAAGGACATCTACAAAGCATTCTTTAGCTATGTCCGCAACCTCAAAGGTAATACACAATTGTGTGCAGAGTTCATTGCAAATGGAGCCACCTATACTGAGCCAGATGATATAGCAAACCTCCTGGCTGATAAATTCAGCTCCAACCTTATTCCTTTCCCCTCAACCTTCAGTCAGGAAATATCATCAAATATAACTACCCCTACTATAACTAGGGAAATGGTCCTTAATGCTCTCTCTAAGACAAATAACACTGCATCAATGGGCCCAGACAATATCACAGGTTGCCTTCTAAACATTACCTATAAGGGCCTCTGGAATTACTATTTAACTGTAGCCTCCAAACAGGCTTCATGCCTCATGAATGGAGAAAGGTAACAGTCATCTCTCTGCACAAAGGTGGGCCATCTACAGACCCTGGAAACCACAGACCCATAAGTCTCACTAGTCATATGTAAAGCCATGGAAAGAGTTATCATGGAGATGATCAATAGAGATATAGTAAACCTCCAGACACTGGCCCCAACCCAGTTTGGATTTGTCAAGGGCAGATCATGCCTACTTAACCTGGTGGACTTTGAGAAGGTCACCAAAGCAATGGATGAGGGCAAAATTGTTCACACAGCCTACCTTGACCTGATCAAGGCATTTGACACAATTTTCCACTCTGGCTTTGTTGGCAAACTCAAGAGGTTAGGTACAAACCCATATGTCACCTGGTGGATAGCCAACTGGCTCACAGACAGGACCCAGGAAGTTAGAATTGGGGAGTCCACCTCTACAAAGAAGCCAGTCAAAAGAGGAAGTCCCTCAGGGATCAAACCTTGGGCCACTCTCTTTTAGCATTTGCTTCTCAGAAGTCAAGGCCAATATCAGTGGTCTCTTGCTGACTATATCTGCAGATGACTGCAGTCATTGAATCTCACACTGACACAGAAGGGACTGACACAGACAAACAACTGGTGTCAGAGCCATGGACTAAAACTAAATGCCAAGAAATGCATAATAGTATCCTTTGGTAAGTCATCCATCCCTGGCAACTGTCATGTTGACCACACACCCCTTAGTGTTGACCCAGTAGTCGGGGACTTAGGGACACACACAGATAATAATCTAGCCCTTGATCATCACGTGTCTACAGTGGTGAGGAAGTCATTCTATGTTGTGCAATTTATAAACAAAGGTATGGCATCTAAGTCCAAGAAAGTCACTGTTCCACTGTATTCTGCATTTATCAGACCTATCTTTGAGTACAATGCCCCCTTTGGTATGTACCTAATCAGGCATATCCAACAATTGGAATGTCCACAGAGATTCCTCACTAAAAGAACACAGGGCATAAGTAATATGTCCTATGCAAACCGCCTCAAGTCTCTATCCCTGTATTCTGTCTCCTACAGGCCTTTGAGGGGAGATCTATGCCTGGCATACAGGGTGTTGTCAGACCCCACTCTGATGGACCTCCTGCATATCCACAAAACAAACAGCACCATAATTACCCAAGACTTAAACCTTGCCTGTGATATAAATGGGACCTGCTGGAGAGATAGGTATGTTTCCAGAGACTTCCCCGTCTATGGAACAAGCTCCCCATCCATGTGAAGCAGAGTTCCTCCCTACCCAATTTAAGTGCAACTTGGGAAATTGGATGGGAAACTGGAAATTCATCCCTGGTTTGGCACCTATGTCTCTAATGGACACAGGTAACCTGTAAATGGTTCATCTCCCAGGCCCATGCTTACATTTATAAAGGGTAGCAGAACTTGTCAGAGATTTGGGATGCATAGCTAGGCTTAAAAAGGCCCTTGTGGTCGTTAGCCTAGTAAACACCTATGAACCCAAGTGTTCACTGATAGAGTAGTGAGTTCTGAGATCTGTGTGTGGGTTTCAGCAGCCATCTTTTGAATGTTTAATGTACCTATTAGATAATCATCTTGTAAATTACAGTTATTAACTGAACTACATGTCTTTACATGTTATCCAGACTATTTCCTGAATTATTCCTTCATGTAAATGCACCAGTCTGCATCTGTGATCTAATGAGAAATGGAAACGGGATGGAAGAAAGATATTTTCACTGTAATGGGTTTATATTAGCCACTAAAGTCACTGTAATTTAGTTAATAATCGGCTAGAAAATGTCTTACAAAACTACAAGTAGGACACATTGATATTTTTCATATGGATCACTGCTGCCTTAGAATTCTTGATCTATGGGAATTAGCCTCAGGCAGGCATCTGCCCAGCTAACATGACTCCCACAGATATGTCGACATCAAATGAGACTGATTCTCCCCAACACAAGAACACATTCTTACATCTTCTAATTATACATATCGCAGTGAGAAAGCTCACAGACAGTTGTTCTAGTTCCATACTAGCATCCCTACATTTCCAGAAGCTTTGAAAAGATAAATCCCCTGTTGGGTAAATTTTCTTGTTATCATTAGGAGTATATCTTCTAGATCCAAGGAAGTAATCATTCCAACTTTACTCTACCCTTATCAGGCCATTTATAAAGTATAATGCCTCCTTTGGTATGTACTTATCTACGCACATGACCCAGTTTGAGAGACCACATCAATTCCTCACTAAGGCAATCAACGGCATGTCCACTTTGAGCTACCCTAAATGCCTTAAAGCATGCTCAGTCTTTTCAAAGTCCTTTTAGCTTTTGAGAGAGGACCTCTTCCTAGCCTACAGAGCCTCAAAGGATCCGGTCGTATGCAAACTCCTTCATATCCACAAAGCTAATAACACCCTAAACAACTATTCAAGAGATGTGAAATTCCACAGGAATATAATACTCCCCCCCCCAGATGGAAAGCATTGTTATTACCTGACTCTTTTTAAGTGCAACATGGATGACTGTTTGGGCAATTATAGGTACATGCCAATCTGACCCATTGTGCCCTTATGGAAAGGGGATAAGTGGGTCCAAATTAATTCATCTAACTGGGGGTATTAAATCATACCTTAGTAAATTCAATGTGGGATCATGTGTCTAGGCTACAAATCCTCCACTGGATAAACAGCCTATTATTAATTTATGAACCTGGTGCCCATTTTTCCTTTGTTGGCAATATTTTCAGGAAAACTGTGTTTGTTTCCCCTGGACATGTCTTGTACAGACCTGAATGTTTCTGTGACTGCAGTGCCAGATCCTGTACAGAGTGCCCCTACTCTAAGTACTTTTTTGCTTAGAAGAGTCTGTGCTTGCCAATTTTGTGTAAATTTGTCTAGAAATGCCAAGAAAAATAGAGGCATCATGCTATGGGTGTGGTTGATGAAGAAAACATTGGCTGTCATAATGTAAGCTTTTGAGTATTCATTAGTGTCTTCAGGGTAATCCCTGCTCCTAAAGAGGATGCACAAAAAAAAAAAAAAAGCATGACCAAAAAGAAGTTATAGAGAAAAAGGACATTTAGTAAAGATGTTGGAGAGTTGAAGGTCACTCTTTTTATGTCCAGTAGGCTGAGGGCATTGAAATCAGTGAAATAGTTCTCCAAATCATTCTTCTAGGTGGTGTCTAATATTCCTGCCAACCTCTGTCTGACTCCTTTGAAAGTGGGCAACAAGCAGATCCAGGCACATTTTCCCTGCACTGAGTGATAGATGGTAGGTACTCCTGAAGTTATGTTGTTAATGGCAAACTTGAGATGCTATCAAGAAAATAAAACAAGTAAAAAAGAAAATAGAATAAGATCATCTTGACCTGAAACAGACCTTCATGCTGTCATACGTGGAGCAATTAGAGAGAAAGAGAGAGGGTTAACTGTAACACAAAATTATAGTTACTTCTGGATATCATGTTCTTGGAATACAGTTTTAGGTGTCATCTGTTTAAAATCCTGCCACCTTTAGCAAATGCTGACTGTAGCTAACCATTAGTGGATGACACCTCTGACCAGATGGATTGATACAGATGGACGGAATATGTATACAAGTTCAGCTGGAAAAGGTTGACTTGAAGTCTGTGATTAGTGATATGTCATAGAAACAGAAAAGTAATATAATTGGAATATCAACAGGAATATTGAGAACCAGTCAAACGTAAAATAGCAGAACTCATAGTCCATGTCTGAAACCTTTCTTATTTCATTTTGTTAACCATGTAGGTAGACTGGTCAACAGACCTTTTCAGCCACAACCCGAGCAACTGTGGCAACATAAAATATATAATCAAAGAGTTAAATTATATGGCTAAGAAAAAACAAGTAACATCAGAAAACAGTAGTAAATATGAAGAAAAGGAAATTAAATGAGTTAAAACATAAGAAGAGAACATATGAAATGATGCACAATCCTCTGTTGAACAATGTGGCCAAGATTGAAATGAGAAAAAGAGATTATTGGTAAATCTGAAGGTTGAGAAGAAAAGATTCTTTACATATCTCAGAATAGCAAAAGAAGGCTATAAATTATTACTAAGAGGACAGAAGAGCAACCACAAAGAAGGAAATCATTAATCTGATGATGTGAATCTTCATTCATTCTTGATGAATGAGACTTGGTTCCAATCCTTGGAATCGGCTCAGCCATTATACAGTTTGCGCCAGCCAAAAAAACTCTCAAGCTAAGACTGTACCCACAATGCCCTTCTCTCCATTACCCCAGATCTCATTTGCCGCTCTGATAACAAGATGCATTGACTGATACTCCAGCTAAGTTTAAACATTTTTTATTCTTCTTGTTAACTTTAAATAATTAGTTTAATTTCCTTCTCGTTTACCTTTCTTGAGTGATTCTGCTCCAGCAACCATGGCAGTCTTGGCACAGAGAGCTTCAGTGCCTATGTCAGCACTGGCAACCTTAATTTCCCAGTTGGTACCGACTTCACCATCTGTACTGCAGCAGACATAACCCACCCATTCTGTGCCAAAATCAGAACTATTTTTAGTTCCCAGGACAAGGCATTCACCTTCCATAGACGCCTGTGTGGGTCAACCTACCAGTCCATTTTTGGAAAGGCCCTTTGGGGATGTCTGCCTGATCTTCCAGGAGTCTTTCCAACGTAAACGTTGTGAGACTGGTGGATCAGCTTTTGGTGGCCAACAGTCTTCCTGCTCCTTCTCAGACTTCTCTCCCTTCTGGAGTTGAGTCTTGTCTCCCAGAACGCCTCTGGATTTTCCTTCTCTGACCTCCTCAGAAGGCTTACAGCCCTCCACTTCAATTTCCCCAGTTCCAGGTGTCCTGGTGCCAACAGGTACTCCCTCTTTGGCTCCAGGAGGTGCTCTGATATCTTTGATTCCCTCAGAACTGGTAGATTCTTGGGGCCATAGCTCGGCTATTGGTTCTGAGGGCTCTGGATTGGTTCCTGCCTTTTTCTCAGAGTTATCTTTGGCTCTCGCAGCCCTAAGAGATATATGCTGTTCCCCAGCTCCTGCTTTGTTTGGTGGTCCTTCCGAGTGGGGTGCGACCTCGGTTCTGAGTTTCTCAGTTCTGGGCTCCCATCCCGGCCTGCCTTCCAAATCATGCAGAGTGTATTAGCCTCTGTAGGCTCTCAGCTGGCCCCTCTTGTATTGGAGTGTGATATGTCTGTACCTTCTGGTCTAGAGCTGCCGCCATCTCTCACGTCAGGACAGCGAGCACTGAAGATGCAAGTTACCCATGTACAGGGCCCCTCTTGTTCAGAGTCTTCCTCAGAGATTCACACTGAGGAACCATCCCGAATGAAGACGTGCAAGAGGAGAACACATGGACTTTGATGAGGGGAACAGTCCCCCCAGTCACCCCCTGAAAATATCTCCTTTGGAGACATCCTAGAGATCCTAAAACAGAAGGGTGATTGGAAGGCCAAATCCATAGACTTGTAAGCCTTCAGTACTCTGCCATCTACTTCCTAGGTGACCCCGCCCACTGATGACCTCATTAAATTAATTGTGCAGTGGGCATGAAAGGCCCCTGATTCCATAGAGCTGATTCCCCAGAGACCAGACCAAGATATCAGCACCTAAAGATCACCAATATTGGGGCAAAGGGTTTAGCAGTAGATGCCATGGTGGTGGCAGCAGCCACCAAGAAGGAACTTGCCGATGAGAGTCCCACTGTCCATCCACCTAACTGAGAGTCTAGGATGATGGACAGATTTGGAAAGTGGTTTTATGCTTCATCAACCTTCCCCCTTCCTTGAATTTCATGGCATACTTTACTGGACTCTAGAGGGATCTGATCAAGGAGTTATCGGATACCCTTGCTGGAGCGGTATCTGATGAGATGTGGGAAAAGTTTGCCTCTCACCTGGCCACCCTGGAGTCTGTATCGAACTCGTCCATGACGTTCATTGCTCAGACAGATGAGGGGACAACCAGAGCAGTGGGATCAGGCATTGCTGTAAGGTGTCACTCCTGGATGCATTACTGTGAGTTTGCGGAGGCTTTCAAGTCTTCCTTTGTCAATGCTCCCTTTGACAGATCTTCCTTGTTTGGCCCCAAATTCAAAGACAAACTAGCCAGGTGCAAGAAATATGGAAAGACCCATTCTACTGTGGGCATGTGTATTTCTACTCCTCAGTGATCCTATTCCCGGAATCAGAGGAGTGGGAAGATGTGGTTCAAGAAGTCCCAAGGGCCCTTTCAAGACACACGTGGTGGTAGCTCCCCTCACGGCAGAGGGGGAAGCTCTAATGGAAGACGCCCACCCCGTGGCAGAGGTGGCCCTTGAAATCAGGGCTCCAGAGACTCCTTCTCTGGACAACCCTACCAGTGCTCCTGAAGGAAGGCCCGATTGCTTACCTCTGGAAGCAGTCGGGGGAAGACTTTCACTCCACCAGGCAGCCTAGTGACTAATAACTCCCAATACATGGGTACAGAGAATCATTGACAGAGGTTATCATATCCCCTTTATTCTTTTCCCAAGATCACAAAGACGACTACATGATGTTCCACCCAATCAGAGGGATCAAGCAGCCTTGGAGATTCAAACGCTGCTAGAAAAAAAAGAGTCATCCAAGAAGTCGTGCCAGACCAGCTAGGATCCGGATTTTACTCAAGGTTCTTTTTAGTTCTAAAAAAGACAGAGGACCAGAGACCAATACTGGATCTCATCGTTCTGAACAAATTTGTTCAGCAAACAAAATTACAGATGGTGATGGTACAGTCTATACTGCCCTTCCTAGAGGAAAACAATTGGATGTGCTCTATAGACATTCAAGATACGTATTACCCACATAAAAGTGGCCAAATACTCAAGAAGGTTTCTCTGCTATTTGGCTCAGAGACAGTCATTTCCAGTTCAGAGTGCTGCCCTTTGGTCTCACCACAGCCCCCAGGGTGTTCACCAAGTGCATGGCAGCAGTCACAGCTCAACTGAGACTACACTGATTCTGAGTGTTTCCTTACTTAGATGACTGGCTCCTCACTGCCCCCTCCAGCTGTCTACTGCTTCAAGCCACACAGTTTATCCTACATCTTTTCGACTCTTTGGGCATAATGGTCAACAATGAAAAATCCCAGCTGACTCCAACACAAGACCTACAATTTATAGGAGCTTATCTCTATACAATATCTTGTGTAGTTTCTCTCCCTCTTCACAGACTGCAAAAAACAAGGTCACAAGTAGAATTCATCCTATCCAAAGACAAGGTTCCTGCTCTTCTTTTCCTCCAAGCTTTAGGCTCTATGGCAGCAACCATAACCTTAGTACCTTTGGCAAGATTTCACATGAGACTACTTCAATGGCTCTTAGCTGCACAATGTTCCATACTAACATATCCCATGTCATCCCATTCTAATAACAAATCACTGAAAGAAGGATCTATCCTGGTGGATGAAGTCAGAGGAAACCCTTTTAGGATGTCCCTTCACTCCCTCCCAGCCCAAGGCCATAGTGACCACAGACACCTTCCAGATCAGGTGGGGGACATTATCTGGGGAAAACAGTCTAAGGCACTTGGTCAAAACACTCCAAGGCACTTGGTCTCTGCAAGAGGCCAATTTGCACATCAGTCTCCTGGAACTGAGGGTGGTGCTCTTAGCACTGCAGGCCTTACAATCTGCCCTACCTCTGGGGACAGTTGCAGTTCAGACAACATGTCAATGGTTTAGTGCATCAAAAAACAGGGTAGAACCAGATCTTACCCCTTGTATCGGGAAGCTGTCAGAGTATGGCAATGGGTGATATTCTCCAACAGCTTTCTAGTTGCAATGCATATCCCGGGGAGCTCCAATGTGATAGCGGACAAACGGAGCAGATGCATTCTCCTGCCTCACGAGTAGTCTCTCAATCCCAAAGTGGTGAAGGAAATCTTTCATCGATGGAGCAAGCCTTGCTGTGACCTCTTTCCTTTTCAATGAACAACAAATGCAGCAGCTATTTTGCCCTAATCCCCCCACGGGGGAGTCCCCAAGAGACACTCTCCTTCTCAATTGGCCCACAAGACTGCGCTATGCCTTTCCCCCTGTAGATCAATATGTGTGTATATACCTTTAAGAAGCTGTCCAAGGGCTTGCACAAGTGTATAAATACTGAGCACGTGCAACTCTGACTGCCATTTTGTAGTAAGTTGTTGAGATGTAAGCATGCATGTACGTATGCATGTAAGGTCTGTCTGTTAACTAGTTTGTTCATACTTTTCGATGCTGCTATCCATCCTCATTTGTTTCTATATATTAAAGCATGTAAACAACCCCCCGCCTGCTTGTCTTATATGTTAGAGAAGGATGAGTGACACCCACTTTCCCCTCATTCCCCTGTTCTTGACGAAAACACAAAACTTGAGAAGCAAAGTGATCCTCATTGCACCCTTTTCGCCCCGACAAGTCTGGTTCCCCTTTCTTTGGCCTCACCTGATTCACCGTCCATGGATTGTGGACCAAGTTCCAGACCTGCTGTCTCACTCACAGAGATTGGGGCATCCCAATCTTCACAGTCTCAAGCTGACAGCTTGGTTTCTCCAATTCCATTAGTTGCCAGGTAGAGTAATATAGCTTCCTCAGTGCAAAAAATTCTTCTGGCTTCTCACAAACCAGCCATCAGGAAACTTTACCTTAGCAAATGAAAGAGATTTTCAATGTGGGCCTGTACACATGATTTATACCTATTTTCATCTCCTGTTGACAAAGTTCTGGAATTTTTAGCTTTCGTCTTTGATCAAGGAGCTTCTGCTTCCACAATTAAAGTTCAATTAACGTCCATTTCTAGTTTCCACAATGGCTATGATGATCATTCTCTAATTTCCCACTGTTTATGCAAATTTTTCCTTAAAGGTACATCACGTCTAAAGCTCCCATTCAAGGACCTATAGCTCCATGGGATTTGACTCTAGTTTTACAGTATGTGGTTCTCCCACCCTTGAGCCAGCAGCAACTTGCCATCTCAAATTTCTGTTGTGGAAAACTTTTTTTCTTGTGGCCATTACTTCTGCCAAGAGAGTTTCTGAAATTCAAGCATTATGTGTGAAACAACCTTACTTGATTTTTCATAAGGATAGGGTTTCATTAAGAATCAACCCTTCCTTTCTTCCTAAGGTGGTCTCAGAATCTAATATTAATCAGACAATTGATTTGCCTGTTTTCTTTCCCAACCTCTCCAGTAAAGGCAAGTATTGCTTGCACTTACTAGATGTTCACAGACAATTACATTTCTACCTCAACAGGACCAAAGAGTCTAGAAAATCAGACCAGTTATTTGTTTCCTTTTCAGGTTTATCTCTGTGGAAACCTGTCTCGAAAATTACCTTATTAAAATGGCTTGGAGATTGCGTTACCTTCATTTACAGTCATAACAACCACAAGTTACCTGCAGCTGTTAAAGTGCATTCCACCAGATCTATAGCCACGTCAGCATCCATGGATGAGATATGTGCAGCTGCAACATGGGCTACTCCACATACCTTTATTACTCATTACAAATTGGATATGGTCTCCAGGGGAAGGGCATCCTTTGGCTCTATGGTTCTCAGAAATATTATTTCATAAGGCCACCCAGGATCTAAAGTAGCTGGGGACTCTGTCTCATTTGTCAAGAATGAATTAAGATTGACAACATCAGCTAAAGAAGTTATGTTCTTACCATAATGTTCCATATGTGTTGTCGATCTTCATTCATTCTTGACATCCTACCCTCCTTCCCCCCTCCTACAGATTTCCTGGAGGATTGGACACTTGTTTTGAGAACCTTTTTAGGTTTCACTTTAGACACGGCTTCTACCTTTTATACCTATTATTACATGATACTTTGTCTACAAACTCGATCTGATGTAATGGAGAGGGGGAATTGTGGGCAGAATCTTAGCTTGAGAGTTGTTTTGGCTGGTGTGAGCTGTATAATGGCCAAGCTGGTTCCGAGGATTGGAACTGAGTCCCATTCATCAAGAATGAATGAAGATCAACAACACAGATGGAACATTATGGTAAGAACATAACTTTTTTTTTCTTCAATACTTATTTTAGAATAAAATGAGCAGCTAAAAGGAAAACAGCACCTATTATAAACTTTAGCACCCTTCTATTAGGTATTAAGTATATCAGTAAAAATCTGGGACAAAAATCATATAAATTTAAAAGTAAAGGGAAGCCTCTGGGATGTGATAAACATGCCTCTAAAACACTGAAAGATAACATTAGATATCCCAGCAACTTCTCACTTGAGTGGAAGGAGACTTTAATCATTCCCATTCATAAAGAGAATGGAGACCGAAACAAGGTGAATTTCTACAACCCAGTTCATTTATTAAACAACACTGTTAAGAGAGTGCACTTAAAACAGGAAAAGAAGATGTAACATCATGCTTACCACAGAAACAAAACCATGATTACCAATATTATGCTTTCCTTGAATTTTATTTTCAGAAACCCAAGTAAATTCTGGTAGTGTACAACATGTCTTAATGTTTAAGAAGAACAGAAATCTAAATTTAGGTCATGTCATGTACAGTAGATCAGAGAATGGTTAACTAGTAAAGTAATGGAGAGTCAGATTCGTGAAACGTTGGCAGATGGTGGGAATACTTTAGGGCTGGCTTGAATAATAATCTCTAAACTGACTGTATTAACATATCTAATGAGGTATTGCAAACCAGGTCTATATTAAATCAGCGAACGTTTAAAAAAGCGAACACTGATTGATCGACCCTATGTAAGTGAAAGCTTACAATCCTGAATACTTAGAACAGTGATTTTTTTTTCCCCCAGGAAAAAACATCGCTGTTCCAAAAAAGAAAAAAACAAAACAAAAAACTTTAAAACATTACATAAAGTGGGGGTGCTTTGCCCCCCACACCCCACCTACTTAAATATACCAGCTCCGAGATTGCACTGCAGTGATGAAAACAGCAAAATAACGAAGGCGACCAAGCAATTGTGTTTTCCAGGGAAACGTTTTGGTATTTTGCCGTTTCGCTCTTTCAAGTTCGATCAAGACGCATTAGAAAGAATGCGTCTTCGATTATATTATAGGGAACCTGCAAACCTAGTATATGAACCAACAAAAAGATGGTAAAGATTTTTCATACCACAGTAATTGTGGCACACTGTAGCAATCTCTTGACAATATGCACATTTGGGTAAAATGTAAATTTTCAATATACATATGCAATGTCATTGAGAGCTATGAGATTTAAACAGTGTTATACATTTTTGTCAAATGTAAGGACAAAACATGATAGGAAGACTGACAGTAAACTAATTTTAAAAATCTAGAGAAAATATGCACATTAGCAAATTGACCCTTGGTTGTGCTAATTTCCAGAAGGAATGATTTGGGCAGAATACTTCAGTTTGACATCACTGCTGGAGCCACACTGAAACATGCATCAGTTCTAGGGTGGCCAACTTTTCATGTCAAAAATTCTGGACATGTACATGAAAGCAAAATGCATGTAATTTTGTAACCCCATCCCTTCCCATGCAGCCATTCCAGTGTCCCATTACTCAGCCAGTTCTCCATTTCTTCCCAGTTGCCATAAGCACTGCTCAAAACTCAGTGTGCATACTGTTTTCTGCTTTACTTCTACAATGAGTACAGATATTTAGATTTAACTTAAAACTTTAATTTCAAATTTTATAGCACAAACACTTAGACATTAGCTAAACAAAGTAATACCGTCTCACAATGAAAACAGACTTAACAATAAAACTTTTCTACCTTTGAAACTCACAAAGGAAATGCAGCTGGCCAGTGGCGGATTAAGTTTATCTTTGGGCTATTTTCAAACCATATACCCCTTGCACACATTTTTAGGACCATGCAAAAGTTCTTTGATTCACCTTCCTGATTGTAGTAAATTATAATATATAATAATCAAATTATATCCCTTGCATAATACACCACTTGTTAGAGCATGTTTTAAATGTATAGTTTCGAACATTTTTCCAGTAAGCAATGAAACAAAACATATGATCTCATAATGACAAAATTGCCCAGTTTAGAACATTTCAACCATAAAAGGCCTCTCAAACCTCTGTCATAACAATCCAGCAATAGGTTCATAGGTAGGTACTAGGCTATCGGCCTTGGGGCCTATACAAGCCCAGCCAAAAAGGTACCCTGGCTTTTGCCACCCAAGAAAATTATTTTCCTGTGCCACTGTCGAGCAGAGCCACAGAGGTGATCCCTGAGGTGAATTTCCTATTTCCCATCCAATCATCAAGATTTTTCTTGAAGAGTGCTAATGAGGAGCTTTGTTTGATATAGATAGGTAGTTTATTCTCGAGTATGGGAAGTCTCTGGGACAGGAATCTATCCCTCTGGCATGTTCTGTTTAATGTGGTGACAAGGTTTAGGTCCCTAGAGCATGTAGCTCGGAGGGATTGGGATTTCTTTAAGTGGGGCATGTCCAACAGCTCTGGGTTTGACATAGCTTTGTATGTTAGGCAGAGATCACCTCTGAGTAGGCGATATGCGATGGAGTAAAGCTGGAGTTCTTTGAGACGATCTGCGTAGGGCATCTGTTTGAGGCCGGTAATATCAGTCAATATGCACAATCTCTGCAAAAGTAAGTCATCTGAATAATTCCACATTAAAGAGTTCTGTAACTAATGAAAAAGTTGCTGCTAGCAAACAACTTTACATTTCAGTGTCTCATCTACAAATTCAGTGCCTGCTGCCCTTGAAAAATAAATTGCCTGTGTTACATTAAAAAAATAGTAAGCTGGTAATATGAAATAAGGAATGGATGGCAAATTGAAAACAGGTTCATTAATTCCTGAAAAAATATTTAAGTCTGCAGAAGAAGACCTTGATGGTATAGATAAAACATAATCCAGCACAGTATTTGCATGATTTAGTTTATTTTAAACAAAAGAATTAAGTACAACCTAGCAGGATTCAGCACAATACATATAATGCAATTCTTCTTTCATTCCATTTGCATTATTTTCCATAAAATGACTTAAATACTGAGCGTCTTTGCCAGCTGTTGTCACAAAGTGATTCAAAAAAGCTTCTACTAGAGGGGAACATTTTTCAGTGCTGAGTATTTACAATACAACAGAGTTTCTGGTTCAGTAGCAGTGATGAAACATAGCTTTTTTGGTGTGCTCTGCTACCCTCCTAATGCAGGAAAGTATATATTTCTAGATTTCTTAATAAGCATCCAGAAAGGGAGATATCTAATGTAAACAATATGCCAACTGAGATCTTAACACAATATTCCCTTCACCTTGAAAAAACAAATAGAATGAAGGCAAATGTATATATTAGCCATTTATACAGCTCCCTAAATGCTTAAAATATGTCTAATGATAAACTGTCTGCCAGACAATTACTTAGCTTTTAGTAGTTCACACAGAAATGAAAAGAAGTTACAGAAATTTGACGAGGTAAAGAAATATGCTAAACTCTAGTTTAATGCAGTCTAGGCAATGACAGCAACATTGAAAAAACTTAACAGAGTAGTACTATGCCTGGGAACAGCTTCATATTTATAGAACAATGCAATTGTGCCAAGTACAGAGCAGCTCTGCACTTTTCAGCTTAACCTGCCCCTGAAAAAAAAAATAGCCATCCGTATAATGGATGTTAGCACACGTATAAAGGGGTTAAGAGGTGAACCTCTGCCTTTAAGAGCTAAACCCAAGTTAAAAGTATGTATATATATATATATATATATATATATATGTGTGTGTGTGTGTGTGTGTGTGTGTGTGTGTATATATATATATATATATATATATGTGTGTGTGTGTGTATATATATATATATATATATATATATATATATATATATATATAGAGAGAGAGAGAGAGAAAGAAAGAGCATCAGAACACTTAAAGTGAAATAATGTCTGATATTTAATGATGATGTGCAGGTATTTCTACCAACATATAAATTCTTTTAGACCACAGAAAGTCCAGAGCTGCAACAATGGCTTCTTAGTATAATGAGACCATATTTTCACCCCATTATGTCAAATAGGGAATATCAATCCTACTCAATATGAATATTAAGAAAGTGACATGAAGCAGAACAACTGGGGTGGCCACATAGAAAAGCACACAAATGCAGACATGTTAACCACAGTATATTATGTCTGCTTGTGAATTAATCTGATGAGTTAACAAGTTACACAGGTAAGTAAACTGGTCTGAGAATCATTTTCAGCCATGCCCCAGGCTAAATAAGCAGATACAAAGAATGGTGACAGCTGTATTACATATAGTACATTTACAACTGGTTTAACATGCTCAGAAATAAACCTTGTAGTTAAAGTATAGAGCTATTTAAGCAGCAATCAGTTCAGTGAGTATCCCACTAGTAAGGCTATGAAAAAAAAAAAAAAAAGATACAAGGAACGTGCTCAAGAAAGGTTATAACATGGACTTCCATGATGGCTGCACATTGAGTAACAGCTTAACTCAAGCTCTCCCAGTGTGAAAACAGAAACCCAACAGAGAATGCCAGTAGACTTTTGAGTTTATGGGTAAATATCAGTAACTGGCTAGTAAGTGTACTGTCTGGATGCCAGGAAAAAAGAAATGCAGTGCACCCGGAAAAAAATCAGTTACAAAAAGTGAGGAATTAACACTGACGGGGAAGTTCTGCAGCTGTTCAGCATAAAGCAATGCATCCACCAGGCATGACTTCCAGTAACCTACAGGAAGATATAAGACAACTGCATACAGACCTGGTTAAAATAAAGGAAACACTGATGGAGTATATCAACACAAACAATAAAAAGCTAGAAAAATGGAAGAAGCAGATATTCAGATGAGGTGATAAAGCTACAAAAAAACTATGGTCAAAATGAAGAAAAGGCTGTCTGAATCTGAGACTGATCAAGAAGAGATGTTTCAAAAAATAATAGAATTAGAGGACAGAGGACATAGGGAAAACCTGAGATTTTCAGCTATACCAGACAAGCTGGAAAGAACAGACTGCATTAATTTTATGAAAGCATAAATAAACAACAGGACTGGTTTTCCACAGCAGGAGTTGTTAATTGAAAGAGCAGATTGTGTGTATGCTCCAAACCTTCCCATGAGAAAACAACCTAGACCTTTAAGTAAATATGCAATCCTACCAGCAGAAGGAGCTGTACCCATCTTCAAGGTATTCTTCCCTAGAGAGACACAGTTATTTTTTGATGAAGTAAATGCTAAGAAGGAAATACAAAAGTTTGTCCAACAAAAAATGAGCTGTGAAACAAAGTGAAATTATGCTTCTTGTTCTTCTGGTAATAAAGACCACAAACAGACTGCACCTGTCAAACCTTTTCCACTGTTTCAATGGAAAATGTTGGCGAGAAGGAAGGGAATATGAGAGTTGACTAGAAGAATTGAGAGTACGTTGGAAATGAAACAGAGACAGGATTTGGGAGATGAACAGTAATAAAACCAGTAGAAATATGACAGAACAAGAAAATCTGGAAATATTGGACTTTGTCAGAATTTGTTGGACTTGTGGGGAACTCTAAAGTATATGCCCTACTTCATGTCATGAATGTTTGGAAAATGCTTTGGGGAGGGGAAAATAGGAGAAAAATAAATGCAAGTAAAGAAAACATATTTTCTTAATAATACTATTTTTGTGATGTGTGGTTTTCTTTGCATATTATAAAGTAAAGTTCTCTCAGTTATTTTTAATTGTAATGGGGATTTTAAATATGTGCTGCTATTTTTTTTCCTTTCTTCCTTCTCTCTCTCTTTTTTTCTTGTTCATTTTTAAGAAATGTAGGCACTGCAATTTAAAAAAAGCTTGGTTAAAAGAGCATGACAAAAGACAAAATAGTGTGCTTTTTCTTACATGGCGGGATGACTGGATTAAAGACTTTAGAGAGATTTGTAACAAGTTTTAAGAGAAAGCAAGTATATGAAAAGAAATATTAAATATTATGAGGCTTTTTTTCTAGCAAATGAATGTATCCTTATTAGCAATTCTGTATCTGTCTCTCATGGCTCCATGGAAACAGTCTGATAAAAAGAAATTGACTGTCTTGTTCTCATGCCTCCATGGAGACAATCTGATAATAAGAACTTGGTTACAGTCTGGTGGACAGTGATTGGCTGGAGGAAAAAAGAAAACTGAAACTGGCTAGGAGATAATGTTCTCTGAAAGCATTCATGGGTTTTCCCAGCTGGGAGAGCTACACAGATTAAGATAAGATAAAACCAGTTAGCACTTAGTAGAAGCACATAGGTTCATAGGTTCATAGGTTCATACTAGGCTATCTGCCCAAGGGCATTTATAAGCCTAGCCCATAGTTATGTGGCTTTCGCCACCCCTTTAGTTTGAATAAAAACTATGCCTATCATTTTTCTGTGCCTCTGTCAAGCAGTGACACTGAAGTAATCCCTGGGGTATATCTGCGATCTCCCATCCATTGGTCAAGATTCCTCTTGAACAAGGCCAGCGAGGTGCTCTGCCTCACATGTACCGGGATTTTGTTCCACAGCATAGGGAGTCTCTGGGTGATGAATCTGTCCCTCCAGCACGTTCTATTTATAACTGTGTCAAGGTGCTGCACCATGCATCTTTGCATGGATAACCTTTCTTTAGGGTAGCTCAAGTCTATGAGTGTGGCTGTCAGTTTGGGACATTTGTTCCTATTAGGAGGGTAAAACTTAAATATTTGAAGATGTAGATAGTTTTGTGCATTAGTATTAATTTAATAGGTTTTAGGGGTATAGTTTTTTTTTTGTCTGAGGGCTTTCAATAAAACAAAAAGTTTGATAAGATGTGACATAGATTTAAATGGATATGACAGGAAACAGCTATATAAAAGTTCAACCTGCCAAACAGTGTATGCATATAGCACAAAAACTGGAACTAGACATTTAACAAAAAAGGTGCTACACGTGAAAGGTGGGAATAATAACTGGTTAGTGCAATGATGCTTTCTGTAATGTCTTTAAATGTCAGTGATCTCACAGATAAATACAAAAAAAGAAAGAACAGCAAACTATATTAACAATGTAAAGTACAAATAGCTATGTTACCAGAGATACACTTGGAAAGAACTGAACATGTGAATTTGATAAAGAAAAGTTTTCAGGATGGTTATTCAGCAGAACATCTGGGACAAAGGAAAAAAAGGAGTACTTATATTAATTGCAAGAGGAGCTTCAGTAGTGGTAGAAGAGGATAAAAAAGATAATGATGGCAGATTTGTAGTTCTAAGGGGTTACTGGCAAGGGAGGAGGATTCTACTGCCATGAATTTGTATTCCACCTAAAATTGCTATACTGGAGCTTAAGAAGATTCTGGGAGAAGTAATCAGTTTTCAGCAAGAAATTTTGCTTGTACATGGGGACTGGAATTTGATTTTCAGCAGCGAAGATGTGTCTGGGGGGCCCAGAAGGAAAAGTATAATGAAGGAGGGTAGATTTTTGAAGATATTTATGAAAATATTTGGCATGGAAGATGTGAATTCAGTAACAGGAGTTCAGAGTAAGTTTACATATTATTCCCCAATATATAAAAACTGGACTAGGCTAGATGGAATTTACATTTCAAAGGAACATGTGCATTTAATTGAAGGTCTTGATATGCACCCAATAACTATTTCAGATCATGCAATGATAACGACTAAAATAAAAAACATGAGGTAATGAAATAAAAATGAGAAACAGGTGCTCTCTCACCTGTCTACTGAAAAGAGAGGAGTTTAAGGAATGGGTAGTGGATATTATTCAGGAGCTTTATAATCATGGTTTGGTACTGAAATGGGCCTGTATGAAGCTGGATCTGATGGATCTTTACGCTGTTTAGGTATTACAGCTACCACTGCTTTCTTCCAGGGCAGTGGTACTTCTCTTCCTCTTAAGATACTGTTAAACAAAACCTTCCAGATCATTTTCAGTTTTTTCCTCCTAGTGTCCAAACTTCCACAGGAATACCACCTATTCTTTGGGACTTTCCTGTAGATTGGTCATACATCACAATTTTTATCTCATCTCCTCCTATCCTATTAGTGATTGAGCCTCATTTACTTCTAACCTTGGTATATTTAATTTTTCCATAAACATTTCCATTTGTATCTTTTCCTGATTGTCATATTTCTCTGCTTTATAGAGATGCTCATAGAATTTCCAAAATATTTCTAATACCGCTACAGGATCTCTTGTTACCTTTCATGTTATAGGCTTCCTAAGTTTGGTGACAGCCCTTTTTATTTTCTGTTGCCTGATTCATTGTGCTAAAAGTTTTTATGCTCTAGTGTTGTTATCAAAAAACAGTTGCTTAACAGCAGTCTTGCGTATTATCGAGATCATCTCTTATTTTCTGCCTAGCATTCTGCAGTTGATTCTCTTCTTGTTCCATGAGATTCCCCCTATTCTGCAGTACTTCAACATTTGTCAGTCCCTCTAAATAGTTATTACTTCTTAACCATAGCTTCCTTAACTTCTTAACCATAGCTTCCTTTCTTTTATTTCCACCCTATTTTTAAACTCCACCTTAATTTTATCCCACTCCCTAGCTATATTTTCAGAAGAAATGTCTGTCCTTTCTAACAGCTCCTGAATAATCTCCACTACCCATTCCTTAAATTCCTATCTTTTCAACAGACATGTGGGAATATGCCAATGTCTCATTTTTATTTCATTACCCTGTGCTTTTATTTTAGCTATTACTGGCATATGATCTGAAATAGTTGTTGGGTGAGTATCAAGACCTTCAGTTAAATGCACATGTTCCTATGAAATGTACATTCTGTCTAGCCTAGCCTAGTTTTTATATCTTAGGGAATAATATGTAAATTTACTCCAAACTCCTATTACTGAATTCACATCTTCCATGTCAAATATTTTCAAACAATTCTTCAAAAATCTATTCTCCTTTGTTATAGTTTCCCTTCTGCCCCCCAGACACATCTTCATGACTGCAAATCAAAGTCCTGTCCACACCTATAAGTAATATTCCTTGCTGAAAACTGATTATTTCTCCTAGAATTTTCTTAAACTCCATTATAACAGTTTTAGGTGGAATGTAAATTCACAACAGTGTAATCCTCCTACCTTGCCAGTAGCCCCTTAGCACTACATATCTGCCATTATTATCTTTTTCTATCACTATTGAATCTCCTCTTTCAATTAATGTAAGTACTGCTCCTTTCCTTTTTCCCAGGTATCCTGCTGAATAACTATCTTGAAATTTTTTTTATCAAATTTACATGTTCATTTCTTTCTAAGTGTGTCTCCTGTAACATAGCTTTTTACACTCTACATTTTAATACCGTTCAGTACTCTTTCTTGTTTGTATCTATTTGTGAGGCCATTTACATTTAAATACATTACAGAAAACATAATTTATTAAAAAGTTATTATTCCCACATTTTATGTATAACACCATCTTTGTTAAATGTCTAGTCCCAGCTTTTGTGTTACATGCATACAGTAAGTAAAATGAAAAACACCAAATTCATGAAAGCCAGAATAAACTTCAGAAAAACACGTGAAAAAAAGACAAAATAATGACTGTCCACACAGATGAAAAGTTAAGCGCTTTCTTTCATTTTAATCACAACAAACTTCTTCATAACTGACCAGTAAACCAATTAGTCAGGTTTAAATACAAAATTTGATTAATTAATAAACCAATCAAATGCCCATTCATCTAATTATTAATACATACCATTTTCTTAAAGACAAAAATGTAAAATGTGAAATATAACACTTGACACATATACAGAAAGCATATAGCACATACAAATGTTTGCTAAATAAACTGTTTAATATTATTTAAAAGACATTTAACATTTAAGGTCTCATTTAGACCAGAAATGTGGTCTGCCCTAAGAAAAACCTGCCATCTGAGCTCCTTATTTTCCAAGGCATTATTGAATTCTGTAACAAATGGAGTCAAACCTATTTCATCCAACACAAAAATACAAATTTCTTGAAGTTAGAGCACTCCAGAGCATGTTTGGCTAAAGCATTGTTAGTGTCTTTATTTCTAATAGCCAGACAATGTTCATAAATCCTTTTATAAAGGGCTCTAGTCGTTTTCCCCACATAAAAATTATGACAGGTGGAGCAAGTAGCCAAATATACTACCCCCATACTTTTGCAGTTGTATCTGCCTTTACTGACCACCATTTTATTAATGTGTGGAAAAATATATTTTTTGATGAATCAATGAACCTGCATTGTTCGCAGTTATAACCACTTCTCAATCTAAACTCTAGACCCTTTAACTCTCTTCTGACCTGTCATCTAAACATCAGAAGTGTAAACAATAAGATTCACAACCTACATGCCCTTTTAGCTACGTGTTCCCCAGACCTACTATGTCTCACAGAAACCTGGCTTAAACCAAGTACGAAAGACACACAGATAATCCCACCAGGGTATGATATACTAAGAGCAGACCGAATAACTCGTAAAGGTGGCGGTGTAGCCATACTCTACAAAAATACATTACAAATCTCCCTTGCCTCTCCACAACCCCTCCTAACAAACAATGCCGAAATTCTATTTGTAAAACTTCAACCAAACAAACATAAAAGCATAAATATAGCATGTATTTACATCCCCCCAGGCAACAATAATAACAAAACCTTAGAGGACTTTCTCCACTGGTTAACTCAAACTCACCCCAGGAATCCATAGTGTTAGGTGACTTCAACATCGATTGGAATTCCTTCTCATCTAGCTCCCCATCTAGCAGCATAAATCTACATGGCTTTTCTCAGCTCATATCCACTCCTACCAGACTAGGTAAACCCCAAAACAAAGACAGCATCCTGGACTGGATCCTTACTAATAAAGATCCTGACCAGTACTCAGCAGGTACTCACCCAGAGGACATGAGTGATCACTTACTCACCTATGTTATCAAATTCAAGAAAATCACCCCTTCTTACAACCATAAAAAAATCAGGAACAATAATAAATTCAACGCCTCCATTTTGCAAACTGAACTTAAAGCCCACAACTGGACAATACTCAAGTCTCTTCCTCTTGAAGAGGCAGTTATCTACTTCAGCACCACCTTCCTCAAGATTCTAGATTCCCATGCTCCAATACGGTCCATTAGAACTAAAACCAAAACTGCACCATGGCTCTCTAAGGAAACAAAATCCAAAATCCTATCTAGAAACAAGATGTGGGTCACATGGCGTACCTCTAAAGACCCACACTCCCACCAAACCTTCTGGCAACTTAGAAATGAAACTAAAAGAATGATCTTAAATGATAAAAAAAACTTCTTCCTCCACCTCCAACACAAACACCTTAATAATCCACAAAAATTCTGGGCAGGCTTAAACAAGCTCCTGCACCCAGGCCAGGCAACCACCCCCACTCCAACAACTTGCAAACAACAGTGCCCTGTAAACATTGCTAACACATTCAATAGTTTCTTCACAGAAACTATACAATCCTTGGCCACACAATTCAAACAAACAACCAGCCCACTCCACTACCCATGCCAGCAGAGTACTACAACTACATCAGATCATCTATTTACCTTCGATCCAGTACCCATATCCTTTATAACATCTCTTCTTAAAAAACTAATACCCACTAAGCTAGCAGCTGACCTTCTCCCAGCTGAGTTTCTGCAAAAAGCAGCTGAGGCCATTTCCTATCCCATCTCCATAATCATAAACCATACCTTGTCAGAAGCCTTCATCCCCTCCATATGGAAAATGTCCCAAATTATTCCTCTACATAAAGGTGGTAGCTCACTAGAGCTACCCAACTACAGACCTATAGCTATACTCTCACCCATGGCCAAAATTATGGAAAAGTGTGTCCACAAACAACTGATGGAACACCTCACCAAAAATAAAATTCTAGCCAACTCCCAACATGGCTTCAGGCCAAATCACAGCACCACATCAGCCCTACTATCCTTTTCTAATACCATCAATAACTTCAGAAACAATAATAAACTATCATCTGCTCTTTTCTTAGACCTCTCCAAGGCCTTTGATATGGTGAACCACATTCAACTCCTCCATACATTAAAAAAACTATCACTCAGCAATTCCACGCTGAAATGGTTCCAATCCTACCTGTCCAATAGGCAACAGGCTGTTCTATGGCAGGACAAATTATCCACATGCCTACCTGTTACACTTGGAGTTCCCCAAGGATCTATTCTTGGCCCTCTTCTCTTCTCCATCTTTGTTAATGACCTGCCCACAATCACCCCCCATGCCACATGCATTCAATATGCAGATGATTCGACTATCATCAGCACTGCCTCCAACCTGGCTGACCTCACTGCTTCAACCCAAGACACCTTCAACCTAATAGAAAAATGGTTCTCAAGTCGTCAACTAGTTCTCAACCCCAACAAAACAAAACTACTTACTTTCTCACCCACTAACAAGACTCTTCCCCCCACCTTCTCTATTACATCCTCCAGTGGAATCACTATATCACCAGAAGCTCACACAAAGCTATTAGGTGTTACCATTGATAACTCCCTTAAATTTGACACCCATTTCAATCTAACCATTAAAACCGTCAATAAAAAGCTTGGCTCTCTCTATAAAGTAAAACACTTTCTCACTCCTCACGCTAAAATTACAATTGCCAGCACACACCTACTATCAACTCTTTTCTATGCCTCCCCTTTTTACAAACCTAAACAAGACAACCCTTAACAAACTTGCTTCTTGTTACAATCACATAGCTAGATTTGCCACAAATTCCACCTTTAGAACGCACCACTGCACTAACTTGAAGCAACTAGGGTGGTTAGAGTTTTCCAGCCAACTCCATTTCAACCAACTCAAAACGGCTCACCAGATACTGTATCTCCCAGAGAAAACACCAGCTCTGAAAAACATCATTCACCCCTATATTAACCTGCAATCTTTACGCTCCTCCAATAAGATCTTAGCTCAAACTACCAAAGCCAATAATTCTGCTGGGGATTCTCTATTCTCAAACTTTGTAGGTAAAATGTGGAACTCCCTACCGACCATGCTCACCTTAGAACCTTCACTCCTACAATTCAAAAAAAAGCTTAAACCCCATCTCAATACTCTCTGGCAATGTCCCTGTTCCAAACCTGATTAACCAGTATCATTTACCCTTCTCTTACCTCACTATCCTTAACCGCTTTTTAACAAGGCGCCTCGCCTTTGTAACTGACCTATGTTTTTTTTTTATATGCTGCTGTTATTTTTTTCCCAAGATGTGATGTATCTTTATATTGTATTTAGAACTCAACTATCCTCCTTTTTTGCATTAACAATGTTCATATGTCTGTTATGTACCTGGAGCTTTTCTCCCTGGGCCTCCGCTGAAAATGGACATGTATCCAGTCGGACTCTCCCAGTTAACAAATGTAAAATAAAATAAATAAATAAATAAATGGGTAGGTATCAGTGGCTCCTCTAACAGTTTTGTGTTCTATTTCTAAAATAGACTTTACACTTGCAACCTTTTTATAAATGAAGTATGGGTGGTCCCCTAGTACTCTAGCTAAGTCTTGCTTTCCCAAAATAACTTTCTAGTTGTTGGAAATTACCTATTTATCTGTTCATAGGTATCTGTTCATAGGTTAGTACTAGGCTAACTGCCTTTGCGAGCCATTTTAAGCCTAGCCAATTATCCCTTGTGAGACTCAAACACAGCACCTTGTGTTTGTAAGGTAAACACCTTAACCATTAGGCCACCTTTGATACTGTAACAGTCAATACTAATAGGAACAGGAAAGGCACAATCCATTTCTTTTACTTTCCCACTGTTGTTATTAGTTATAAACCCACTAGTTAAAATTGTTGGGAACTTGTCCATCCTAACCAATAATACCTGCTCAAAAAATTCCCTCAGGTTTTCATATGGATACCCTCTCTGGACAAACATGGAAATAAGTTTGTTTGCCTCACAAATAAAATTTTTGTTGTCTGAAATTAATCTACTGAGGCATATAATTTGTCCTTTGACCAAGTTCAACTTCATGAACAAAGGATGACCACTCTCAAAATGAAGGAAATTGTTAGTATAGGTCTCCTTTCTAAACACCATACTGGTGAATCTTTTTTCTTCAATATTCATATTTATATTCAAGTCCACGAAGTGTACATTTGTGCCAACTTCACTCAAAGTGAATTTCAGTCCCATCCCATGTCTGTTCATATCATCCAAAAATAGACTTAACTCATCAGTGGGTCCATTCCAGACAAAAAACAAATCATCAATAAACCTCCTATAAAAGGAGACATATTTAAATCTCTCCAGTAAGGTCAGGAAGCACAGTTACCACCAACGTAACACTAAACTAGTGAAAGCCGGTGCTACTTTAGCACCCATAGCAACCCCACATGTCTGATGGTATATTCTTCCGTCAAATAAGAAAAAGTTATTTTTCAACAACAAATCTAGTAAAAGGCAAATGGATTGTACCATTATGTTGTCAAGCTTAGTGTGTTCCTTCAAAAAACTTTTCACAGCTTCTATCCCCATACTTTGATCAATAGAAGTATACAGGGATACTACATCTATGGTAGCTAATAGTGTTTCTCTACCTGTAAAAGTATAATTTCTAAGAAGGTCCAAGAACTTCCAAGAGTCTTTCAAAAAATATGGAGTCTTGACAACTAAGGGGTTCAGCAAATGGTCCAAATAGTGGGAGATGGTAACAGTTTTACCCCTCTTAGCTGACACTATGGGTCTAAAGGGTGGGTTGGTCACATTTTTATGTATCTTTGGAATACCAAAGAAAACACCTAACTGAGGTTCTTCCACGTAAAGGAATTCATAGGTGTTTAAATTAATGTAATTTTTGTTTAACAATTCCATCAAATGTTGGTCTATATTGTGAAAGTTTCTCCTCACTGTGTCTTTACTGACTAACTGATAATTATTTTTCTCATTTAGTAATTCCTTGATACATGCTTGGTAGTCAGATGTTCTCATTATGACCAACCCGTTACCCTTATCAGCTTTCATAAGCCTATACGGTTGACTCTTTCTCAAGTCAGTCAAAATTTTCATATCTCTTTGGTCCTAAAAATACCTTTTACTTTTATTTTTGTTTTTGTCATAAATTGTATGTGTTCCCCGATTATTACATATACACCTGATATCGTTCTCACACAATTAATTAAATATATTGAGTGTCGATGTCAATTTTGGGTTCACATTACTTGGTTCTCTGCATTCAGTGTTGTTTCTGTGTTCTATACCACCAAAAACATATCTAAGATTTTACTTTCTGATGTATAGTTTTAAATCTAAAATAGTGTCAGTTAATTCATTAACCCTGAGTACTTTCTCATGGTGCCAGCCATGAGAAGATATTAATTGGAAGTTATTACCCCCCCCCCCCGTGCCTTCCACAAGTGTGAGAAACTCTATTCCAGATTTGTAGCTGAGCTTAATGTAAAACACGCTGAAATAGTAACTGAATGTGCAAATTACCTTATATAGTTACCATTCAGTGTGTTTTTACATTAAGCTCACATTAAAGGTATTTTAGAAAATCCCGTTTAAAAGTTCTTGATAAAGCATGTGGTGGCAGCCAATGCTTTTTTATTTCTTGCAATCCAAGCCACCACTTGCATCACACCCCCGACATTATTTTCTTTTGTTTTCCCCAAATAAATAGAGGGTCGAACAGCAGGTATTTCCTTTCTTTCTGCAAATATTTGGAGATTTTATCTGCTACTGGATCCCTCTGTTTTTTTGGAGACTCATGGGTTGCACAGATCGCCAGAGCTGCAAGTAGTTTCCCGGTTCAGCTTCACCAAGGACTTCCCTGTTCATCTTCTGTCTAACAACTAAGATAAAAATATGTCAGACAAGGAGGATTGCTAATCATATGTATTTGAATGTTTAATTTCAACAGCAATAGTTTAATTTTTTTCAGACACTGCTACGAAGGGCAGAGGGTGTAAAAGAGTTTGTCACGCAAAGCAGGCTTACCCCCATCTAATTTATGCATTCGTATGATGATTTATAGATTTTAGCTGATGCACTGACTGGTAATTTTTATGTACTGTGTTGTGTTGTGGAAGACTTAACGCTGAATGTTTCTGCAGTCTTGGTAAGCCTGAGCGATTTCAGACACTGCTATCCTGCTACTGCTTTACACTGACTTTGGCTCAGAAGTAGCAACTGACTGACTGAAAAATTAATAAAATCACTTGAGCAAAGAAGTAGCGACTGATGCTCCCAGAAAGCTGCTTGTTTCAGCAAGTGCTGTAACTCCCAGTAAATTCTCTGCCATAAGCATCCGATTTTTATTTAGCCCCACCAGCACCCTGATTCAAACCCATAAACTTCCACCCAATCCTTGTGGAAAGCGCCCACAACAACAAAGTTTTTGACATGTTACAAGGGGCGATAAGGAAGCAATTGTCAGAAGCTTAAAATCATCTTCCTCATAATTAGTGCCCTCTTCCATTTCTAGTGAGTAAGAGACAGAAACTGGGGAGATTTCAAAGACAATAATAGGAGACGAGATAAGCTAGGCTAGGATACTATTGCTTTTTTCATTAGTCAGTCCAGAATTTGCGTGGGTAAGTATCAGTGTTTTTGTTGTACATTTGTACAGCGTGCAGGTAAGATCATATTCTGTAGTCTGTCTACTGTGGAAAGTGTGGTGAAGGTGTTAAGATTATGATAAAGTTGTGTCGAAGATGATTGTTGTTATAGCGGTATACAGTAATATTTACGTGGGGAACTAGACGCGGTAAAGTTTTATCGAAGCGTTAAGGTTCATCTTCGGTAGTACAGTTTATATTTCAGGATATCTTATTCATCTGAGGTTGAAAGTAATTCACTTTTGGTTATCCAGTGTAATATTAGAACTAGAATGCAAATTTAATAAGGGAGTAATTCTGCGGTGTCTAGAAAATTGAGGCATTTTAGAGTAATTTCAGTTTCTTAAAAGTAACTGATATATTGCACAACTTTTCATACATAGTACGTTATACATACTTCTGTGTAACTACTTAACTTGCTCTAAACTGACAAGGGTCATGCTGATCAGTTGCTATAGTAGAAGGGATTACTCAACAAGTAGCTGCTCACATGTAAAGTGCCAAAACAACCTAATTAGTTCATTGGAAGCTTATTTATTATAAAGTTTTAAGTGTTCATACTAGATTAGTGGCAAACCTTTTGCATTAAGCGGGTCCCTTTCTGTTCTTCATATGTTATGTTTGCTTGCTTATGTGTGTTCTTGCCGTGGATGTTTTGCATCCTGAAATTTGTTTAATATAGGCGTTTTGCATATACTTTTGGAGTGCTGTTAGTGTATCTTGGTTTTGTGTCCCTAATTTAATGCAGGATTCGCAACTTTTTAATCCTTTGTTTTCTGTGGGAGGGGAGCTGTAAATGCATATTGCTAACATTGTGAGCATCCATATGTATAGATTTTTGCTTAATAGTTTCAGTCTGTTAGACACACAAATGTGGTTTTCTGACAAATTGTTGAAGATCAAAGTCAATGAATGATAACATGAATTTGAGTTTTAGGCTTAATATCATAAGTTAACTC
Source organism: Protopterus annectens (assembly GCF_019279795.1). Classification (NCBI taxonomy): domain Eukaryota; kingdom Metazoa; phylum Chordata; order Ceratodontiformes; family Protopteridae; genus Protopterus; species Protopterus annectens. The sequence continues at coordinate 1,114,786,662 of NC_056728.1, forward strand.
TTGCGATTCTAGCAACTTTCTATGTTTAAAAGAGCAATAATTTAAAATATGACTCTGTTTTTGGACATTTACCCCCCACATTCCTTTTGGCTTTGTCAAGCTGTTGTGTGTAAGTCTGAGATGTATGGAGTGTGTTATTACCAACCAAATATTTTGGTTATGTCTTCTGAGCACTATAAGGTCTGAACCGTTGGGAGTTAAAGTCAGAGATTGAGTAGGTGCATGAGGTATGCCTATGCCTGTTTTATGACATGCATTTATTGCCACTGTTGGTACCACCTGGAGATAATTGAGAACAGTGGACCACAGTATGCAAACACACTACTGCTGTCTAATGTTCTCCATTATCGCCCAGTTTGGTCAGCCCAAGCTTAGAGAGCAAGGCCAGTGTTAGCATTTTGGGAGCTCCAGCAAGTGCAGGATTGGAGTCACTGCCGCTTCCCAGAAAGCAACTTTTTAGTTCATGCTGCAAAGTTTTGGGCATAGTAGGCAGAGACTGAAGTGTAGCTACAATAATCTTGTATCAGGACATGCCTCCACACCATACTGGCTCACCTCAGAAGGACATTTCTCAGTGACTGTCATTTAATTGTAGTGATATTGTATTGCAACATTACAACCCTATGTACAGAGATGGTCTTAAGTGAAATGGAAATGGTGCCATAACCAAAGGGCTTCATGGTACCTCCCCCACCCATCCTCCACAGCTCCCCCTGTTTCCCCACCATCCTCGGCTCCCTACGGTACACTGTTTACTTCCATTTTCTTTTCTCACAATTTGATGTACTCTAGAGTTTTTTTCCAGACACCGTGACTTTCTAAATGCTGTGAAGTGCATTTTTGAAATTTGTTTTAAGACAACCTTTTCGTCTAGTGTTGCTTGAACATAAATTATGACTAAGGAAAGAAATTTGCGGTTACTGTTTAATGTTATTTTTCTTTGCATACTTTCAGCATACCTTAACTAGCCAAGACACCACAGTAACTGCTGGAGATAACAGAATTAAGCCAGGACATTCCTCAGAAGCCATAAGAGTACAGATTCCCTGAAGTGCATTTTAGAGCATTCTCATGATCTTTTGATCCAGTGGTGGTCTGAGCAAACTCAAGAGTAAGAGAAGACTGCCACTGTTTCTAAGGATAGCCACAAAGCATTCTATAGCTATGTCAAGAATCTTAATGGCAACACTCAGATCTGCTCTGAGTTACAGCACAATGGCACTAAATATACAGAACCAACTGATATTGCCAACATCCTGGCAGATAGGTTCAGTGCTAACTTTATCCCCCTCTCACCCCCCTAAAGGGCCCATCTCTATACTGGAAGAATGCAAAGTTCCTGTAATCACTCTCCAAAGCCAAGAACACAGCATCTATGGAATGACAACATCCCAGGCAGCATTCTACAGTAACTGCAGAATGAACTGGCTCCCCATCTAAGCACCATTTTCAGTCATAGCCTCACCTCAGGCTTTGTGCCCATTGAATGGCACACAGCGACAGTTATCCTACTCTACAAAGGGGGATCTACCAGGGACCCCGGGAACTACCGCCACATTAGCCTGACGAGCCTAGTCTGAAAGGCCATGGAAGGTATCATCATGGAACTTATAAATAAAGACATTGGTAATCTCCAAACTCTGGACCCCAACCAGTTTGGGTTTGTAAAAGGCAGATCATGTCTCCTAAACCTGACAGACTTCTTTGAAGCAGTCACCAAAGCCATAGATGAGGGTAAGGCGGTTCACACAGCCTATCTAGATCTTGCCAATGCTTTCAACACCATTCCCCACTCTGGAATTATAGATAAATTCACTAAACTAGGTATAAATCCCTATGTCACAAGATGGGTTGCCAACTGGCTCACTGACAGAACCCACACTGTGAAAGTGTCAGACTCCAAATCTGACTACAGACCAGTGACAAGTGCAGTACCACAGGGTTCAGTCCTGGGTCCTCTCCTGTTTGGTATCTACTTCTCTGAAGTACAGGCTAACACAGGAGGTCTGCTGTTATAAAATACATCCAAATAATGTTCAACGATAGACACAAGTATTCCTTACTGTTAGTGGAAAACAATGCATTTTATCAGCTAAGCACCTAGTTTAATGCTAACTAATTGAATGCCCTTTACTAGATACCTTTTCCGGTGAGTGGGAATGATTTTGCTGTACAATTACTTTTGCAGTAGCATTGGTCCCTGCCATTAAAGCTCGATTACTATGTTGCCTAACAAAACAATATAATTAAGTGTTACAAATCAACCATTCATGCTTTGCTGCTTTTCAGTTCGTCTTTATTGGTTTTTTGCCAGTTTAGTGTTTTTTGTGTTACTACATCCATAATGTATGATCAAAGTGGCTATAACTGGTCATTACTCTTTGCCTCAACATAGCTGGTCTCAAGAATGCTAAATGATTATATTATTTTCAGCACTTAAGTGCTTACTGCATTGAAAACATCTCCTAAACACTTTTTTATCCAAGTGCTGATGCTTCTCTGTAAGCTTGTTTTCCTGACAGTTCCACAGATTGTAGCACAATCCTCAGTTTAAGTTGAGGTTAGCTACAGACCTACCACTGCATACATTTTTTCACAAAGCTAGGTTAAAACCTATCACTTTTTGGCTGATGTGCTCTCTCTCTCTCTCTCAATCAATCTTTTTTTCTCTCTCTCTCTCTCTCAATCTCTTTCTATCCAACTGCTCACCTCAATAACTCAAGCTTCTTTCTGGGCTGGGAGTTTGCAGGAGACATTTGTAATTCCTTCTGCCTACCATGAAACTTCCTTCTTGATGCAGGCCATCTTGAAGAGCTCTGTATCCAAGCTTTGCAAGTGCTGATTCCAATGGGTTGTTAGGAACCCCTGCATCATCTGTATATGCAGTCTGACTTGAGCAACCCTTACATTGGTGGAGCCCCTATAACACAAAACCTTTAGAAATTCTCCGAACATCATCCATCCCTGCCAGTATGTTGGAAAATATATATGTCCAGAGCAATCATAAAATTGTGGTTTTCTGCATCATCAAACACCAATTTGCTTCCTGCCAGTCCTAACCACCAAGCTGGACACACACACACACACACATACATATATATATATATATATATATATATATATATATATATATATATATATATATATATATATATATATATATATATATATATAT